>NC_132881.1:5099525-5399525 GCF_030463535.1 Salminus brasiliensis | reverse complement strand
TTATATTCTGAACAGGAGAGGGTGTTCACAAAGTACCTTTGACACAGAACTTCCTTTGTCATTCTCTCCCTCTCCCCCTCTGTCTGTCTTTCTGTCTGTCTGTCTGTCTCCCCACCTGCAACTTACTTACGAGCAAATACACATTTAAAGAAACGGTCATATGTTTTCCGACCTATTTTTACAGTCCCGTCTTTAGATTAGGGCCAATTATTAGACAATAATCAATTAAACCACATCCCCCTATACTTTAAAAAAGCACAGAAAACCTGCTCACTCTATTATCATATCTATAACAGAAGCCAATGGGCTTCTAGAAGTGCATCTTGAGTCAATAGGCTAAGGAGTAATTCACCATGGGATTTGATGATATGATACAGATAAGAGATCAGATATGCAGCAGAGATTAGGTTAAAAAACACAATCCTGACAATCCTGACAATCCAGACAATCCTGTATCTGTAATGATCGACAGTCACCAAAACACATCAGTAATAAAAGTCTCACAATGTAATTTACAAAGCTTTATTTTCAAAATTAGCTCTTAAAGAAGCTCTTCTGCTGTTATAATGTTTCTACACTGTCCCAATGTCACCCTTAAAGCTGTATATATTAGGCTATGGGTTGTGATGATGCTCCTATACTGTTGTAAGTCTCATACACTGCACCAATGACATCTATAAAGCTTTATATCCAAAACTAGCTCTTAATGAGGCTCCTATACTGTTATAATATACGGTGACTCTTATCAATAATTTATAAATAGTTCAGATGGGTTCGGATGGGTCTCCACTGTAAGTCTTGGTTCCTCCCAAGGTTTCTTCCTCCGGCTCTGAGGGAGTTTTTCTTTGCCACTGTTGCCTTTGGTTTGCTCACTGGGGGTCTCAAGCTCATCTATACGGTTTTAAATCCAAAACTAGCTCTTCATAAGATTCCTTTACTGTTTTAATACTTACACGCCATCCCAAAGTCAACCAAAAAGCATTTTATCAAGACTAGATTGTGATTATGCTCCTCTATTGTTATAATGTTCCTATACTGTCCCAAAGCCATCAACAAAGCTTAACATCTAAAACTAGCTCTTGGCAATGCCCCTAAGCTGCTATAACATGTCTTTGTGGTTTCAATGTCACCCATTATGCTTTTTATCCCAAACTAGCTCAGGATGTGTCTCTATATTATATCCTCCCTATGCTGTCTCAATGTCACCTATTAAGCTATATATCCAAAACAAGCTCTTAATGAGACTCCTATACAGTTATTATATTTTATGCTGTGCCAATGACATCCAAAAAGCCTAATATAATATATATATATATATAAGTAGTTCTTTATAATGCCACTATATTATAACCTCCCTATGCTGTCTCCATGCTTTATACCCAAAACTAGGTCTTGACAAGGTCTTGGCTGCTATAGCATTTCTATGTGGTTTCACATAGAAACCACATAGTGGCATAATGTCACCCATTATGCTTTTTATCCCAAACACAAGCTCTTGATAATGCCCCTATGTTGTAACCTCCCTATGGGGTCTCAATGTCACCCATAAAATTTACATCCAAAACTATCTCTGGATGAGGCTCCTATACTTTTATTACATGCATATGCTGTGTCAATGGCATCCATACAACTCTAAATACCAAAGCAGCTTTTGATGATGCTCCAACTCCGACTGTTATAACCTCTCTATGCTGTTTCAGTGCCACCCATAAAGTTGTATATCCAATACTAGCCTATGCTGTGGCAATGTGACATGAGCGGTGCCAATGTCAACCATACAGTTTTATTTCCAAGTAGCTCTTGAGGGTGCTTTTATACTGCTGTGATGTTTCTATGCTGTCCCAAAGTCATCCATGCAAGCTTTATACTTAAACTAGCTATTGATAAGCTTTCTATACTGTTCTACACTTAAATTCTGTCTTAGCGTCAACCATACAGCTTTGTACTAAGACTAGGCTGTGATGATGCTTCTATGGCCCAAACTAGCTCTTGAAAAATCTCCAATACTGTTAAAATGCTCCTATGTTGTTCCAATGTCTCCAGTAAAAGTCTTATTTCTAAATGATGCTCATATATAGTGGCAATGCTCCTACACTGTCCCAATGACACTCATAGAAAAATCTTTATATTCAAACTAGCTCCTGTTTAGGACCTTACACTGTAACATAATCAGCTCCTGTGTGCACTGCTGAGCAGACACACAGCTTGCCGCTCTGAACGTGATGTCCGATCCACAGCTGTGCTCAATTAGGAGTCCAATCACACATAATGAAGTGACTATAGCACTTCTGGGACGTGTTCTGCTGACTTCTATAAGGTCAGACATCTACAAAACCCTATTGACATGGTGATTTATGTTACGGTTTGATGTTGTTCGCGGGTTGCCTCCTATGACGGTTTGCAGGGACAGAAGGACCGGCCTTAATGCACTGGGCCAGGCAAAAGGGCCATCTCCTAAACCTCATACACACACACACACACACAGCACCCTCTGTCCTCTCATTCCCTCTGTTCTGCCTGAGTGGGCCCGCTGATTTAATGACCTCACACAGACGTGCCACCGGGATGGAGGGATGCAGTGATCGAGAGAGAGGGAGATGAAAGAGATGAATTAACCAAACAAGGGAGAGGTGTCAGGAACAGGGTTCTCCAACAAGAACCACTAGTGTATATGATTATTCACTGATCCCCTAACCTCTTTATCTCTCTCATCACCTTCTTACCTCCTCCTTCACTTGCACTCACTCGGCATAATGGTGAAAATACAGCTTCGCGATAGAATACTTGCAGTATCAGTCACACTGTTAAATCTGAAAGGTTTCCACTGTTCTATTAGTATCAGCCCATCATATTCTTAAAAGAGGCAACTGTGAAAGTAGGAAAACCTTCCCCCTGAGCTGCATTTTTACTGTGTGTGTTTTTCTTATTTAACTAGTCTGCAATGAAAATCTTGTTTGCCTTAAAGAGGCAATATGCGAGGATTGGCGTTTCTTGCTCCTGGGCTCCCCCTACAATCGGGAATTGTCATTTCCACTTTAAGCCGTCACTAAATGACACACTTTTAGCAATTATTTCTGGACAAGCAAAGAGATACAGAACTATCACTGAAAGTGCAAGAGGAGTAATATTTCAGGATTTTACACAAATATAACTCGGGTATGGAGCACTACATAATTCTCACAAGTGTAGCTCGGCCAGCTTCACCAGAGTTACATAGTGCAGAGAGCAGCATGCCGATCCCAGAATAGCAACGATAGGGGCACTATAGCAACGATAGGGGCACTATTTTCCCTATTGTCAAAACATGATTTTCATGCTGTTATGTTAAAGTAAAAAGCTGCATACTGCTGCTTTAAATATGCACCACATGCTACATTGTCATGTTTTGACAATTAGAACTGTTCTAAATCAGTGATTCCCTTCCCTGATCCAGTTAATTAGCTAATTATCGAGTTCTTCCTGAGTTGAAGGTGTTGTATTAGAGCAGAAAACCACTAAAATGTGCCAGGCAGGGGGTCCTTCATTGGGAACTACTGTTCTGAATAACACTGACTTAACCAAGTCATGGCTTAAACATGTCATGACAGATCATGTCCAGTGATAAAACAGTCACATTTTACCTGTACAGTCTTACTGGTAACTGCCATGACAGATACTATAATCAGTTTGTCAGACTTTAAAGAAGACAAAAAAAATCAAACATTGTCAGTCATGACACTACCAAGGTAATATGGGTAATTTCCATAACCCAGTGTTGGGTTATCATATAAAAAACTGTACATTTTAGTTATAAACTCACAAATTTCATTAAATAGGCTACAACTACCAGTGATCCAGAAAGGAAGTGGAAAAAACATATCATACAAAGCTAATTAAGATTAAGCTAACCAAGTCATTCGCACATCAATAGCTCAGAAAATACTGCTGCTGTCCAACGAAACATCTCCATTTTTAGTTTTTACCACAGTTTCAACCCTGAAGCTGGAATTCCAAGTATTCCTTAGAAATACTTGGAATAAACCTTTATCTCTCTAGTTTACCTTACCGTAGTACCAAAAATAACACAGCACCGTGAGAGGGCAACAAAACATGACTTCTGGAATGATGCTGAAACTGAAGAATTTAAATATTCTTCATCTTAATGTGTGTGTTCATATTGTGGCTCGATGTGTTGAAAAAGCATTGAATGCAGCATGAAGTTCTCTATTCTTATTCTATATACATATTCTGTGGGTTTATTGGCTGGTTGCAAAGCCAAAACTCTTCCTTCCCCCCCCCATTATCTGATTACTCATGTGCATGCAAGCATGTTGATCGGTTACTGACAAAATCTGATTTTCTGCAGCTGATGGATTATAAAGTGCAAGTGAATTCACTCACTGGTTAGAAAGATCACTTACTAGAAAATATTAAAATACTTTTATTTTATGGAAGTTCACTTTTTGAGCTGTGCTGCTGCCTGGAGGAAAGCTGTTTTTTGTAAGCTAAGTAATTTGTAAGTAATTGACTTGGTTATAAGATGCTTTGTCAGGTGCTGTTAATTAAACACTGATAATAAACCCACTGGCTGTGGGTTTATTATTATCATTATTATTATTATTATTATTATTAGCTGTGCCATAGTCACTAACCTACACAGAAAGGACCCTAAAAACTACCCAGAACTGTTGAATAATTCAGCAAAATGACCCAACAGTTACTGGCTTTCGTACCTTATGGCTTGGCTGTGTCAACATTCTGTAGCAGAGCTTAAGTAAAGTACCAAAAGTATTGTATAATGGTGCAAAACATACAAAACTATACATATTGCATTGTGAAATGTATGAATCACTACCCTGTAGGCATGAGCCGATGACGATAGTACTGTGACTTGTCAGTGGTTTACATCTATCGAGACTGCCAAACAAGTTGGGTGATGTCAGAAAATGCACCACTTGTGGCTTTAAGATGCACAAAAGTAATGATTTTTTGCACTGGAACCTTTGTTTTATTTTGTCTGGCTTCAGCAGACAACAGCCTGCAGCAGCTGAAGGAAGGCAGCCCCCTTTTTAAACGGTGGTTGTGCCTGGTAAACAGTCGTGCTGCAGCTTTCATCTAAAATATTTAAAATATCCGTAGATTTCCCCTTTAAGTGCTGACAGTTTCCACAATGTGTTCAAAAGCTTATCGAAATTTATCTTGATGCTCAAGTCATAACATCACATCACCCAACCTCTCCTTTATCTGTTCTCCACACCGCCACACCACCCCCCACCCCCCCGCCAACCCTTCTGCACTGTAAGGATTGTGCCTTGGCGAGTGCCACTGTATCTGCAATTCAAACCGCTTTCCCCCGATATAGCGTTTCATTTGTGCCTGCCACTCAAAATACCTGCCAGATATCCAGCCTTCATTTCAAATGATCGCTCCTTTTTCTCGCTTCTTCACGCACGCTCTCTCTCTCTCTCTCTCTCATGAACTGAGATACTCAGGCAGAGCAGGCTTCAGTGTCTACATCACAGAAAAACACACGTAATAAAGCACATTTCTATACTAATAAATACACCCACGAACACACTGTGGGTTAATTAATACCTCTCTGACTTTGAACATGAACATCATGACATGGAACGGGGGCCAAGTATTATCCACAGAGGCGCAGTGTGGCTGCAGGTTTTCATACCAACTAGTTTCCTTCACTTGTTTAATCAGTGGAAGCAAGACCTCAAACAGTTGGTTAGTTACATGATGTGTGTGTGGGAGTGCGATTCACTTTCACTCCACTGTCGTAAATACAAATCACTCTGCAGTGTTTTAAAGGAGCTGGGAGCTGATTGGTCAGGGAGGAGAGTCAGACTTTATTATAAGATATTAAGCACAGTATATCAAATTCATTTTAAGAAAAGTCTCTACTAAAGTAAATCAGTCGGTCCAGAATGTCTCATTTTAGAAACTGTTACTAAAAATAGATAGATAATCAAAGATATAAACCTAATTTTTTTTAGGTTTAAACTGTACTAGAAAGTGTACTAGAGTACAGCCAGAATTGTATATATATATATATATATATATATATATATATATATATATATATATATATATAATGTTGTCATTTTTTGTACACCTTAAACCTAAAAAAAAAAAAAAAAAAACTTAAATCTGAAAACGGCAAATAGATAAAGACAGCTCTAAGCACTATTCACATGTGGCAAAGCTAATTAATTAATTGACTTTAAGGGGAAATTCCATTCCATTGTTCTACATTTCTGCAAAGCCCAAAACCTGATCAGTAAATAGTCATTCAGACGCATTTTGGTGTGAATTGGTTGGCTCAGAGAAACGTACGATTTCCTTACAGTGGTGGTGGTAGGAACCAGGGATTGCAAGAACTAAAACATAAATACAGCCATTTCATTACTAAACACTAAAAATAAAGATGCTACAAAGGTTTTTTTGAGAAAAAAAGTTTTGTTTCTAACTGCAAAGTTTCAACCTCTCAATCTTTAAAAGGTTCTTCACACTCAAAAAAAAAAATCTAAAAGTTCACAAAAGAGTTGTCTTTTTTTTATGGGACCAAATAGTGGCATAATCTCCGGCATTGTTCAAAGACCTCTTTGTAGCCCCTTTACTTTTAGGAGTGATGAAAATGATCTGTGAATCTACAATGCATATTATGAAACAATTAAATAATGCATTGAATTAACTTGATTTACCCTTTACATTTAAGGAATATCAAATAAATTCAATGCAGTTCAAGTGTAGAAGTTCTGGAGTGGATCTAAAGATCTGAATCCAAGAAAGAGAGGACTTTCTGACATACTAACTGTGTGATACAAGTTATCCTTGGGCCATACAGCGTACCCAGCTGGGCTCGGCTTGTGTGAGTGAGTGAGTGAGTGAGTGAGTAGCTTGAAAAAAAAATCGACTCAAGTGACTTGACAGAAGAAGACACTCAGTAGCAAAATAACTAGCACTGACTTCTTTCCATAAATGTGGGTCAAAAATGTGTTCTGCCGTGTCCCGCTCAGTTAGGCTCCATAAATGAGGTCAGGAAAGCATCCGGCAGGTCGTTCGAGACAACTGCTAATTTTGCATTTCAGCATTTTTCAATGCTACAATTTTTATACATTGCATTACAGCATGATTCAATCTCACAAAGTGGATGCTTTGTAAAAGTACACGTTTTTGAAGCTCATCTCTGGAGCTCTTCTGAGGAACAGTATATCCTTTTGGAAGAATATAAGACGACAAAGAAAACACAGAATGCCTAAAAAGCCTTCAGACTTATCTTCAGCTTCTACACACACCCTTTACTGAGAAGCACACTCATCCTTTCGAAAAAAAAAACTTCATATACCATACGTCCTAATAATTGTTAGCTTTTTGCAATATACACCGATCCTCCACAACCTGCTGCCTCTCATACTGCCAAAACAGCTCTGACGAGGCATGGTCCTTTGATATCTGGCACCAAGACGTTAGCAGGAAATCCTTTAAGCAGATCCTCTAGTCCTGCAAGTTGTGAGGTTGTTGGAGCCTTACATGCCTATGACCCCGTCACCAGTTTATCGGATGTCCTTCCTTGGAGCACTTTTGGTAGGTACTGACCACTGCATACTGAAAACACCCCACAAGACCTGCCTGATGTTGTGAAGATGTTCTGACCCAGTCTTCTAGCCAAGCCAAGAACTGACTGTTCACTTGCTGTCTAATATGTAGATCCCACCCCTTGACTGCCGCCACTCAAACCAGGTAATTAAGGTTATGTGCTTCACCTTCAGTGATTTTAATGTTATGGCTGATAATCAGGAATTCCCATTTGAACTCCTGTTCTTTCTCTGTGATAAAAAAAGAAATCAGATTGCAACACCACCACACTCACTGAAATTCGGACCACCCCTACTGACTTTGCTCCACAGAGTGCAGCTCCAACACCAATCCATGACTTGTGATCTAATGATCTGAAGTTCTTGATAAGGTGAACCCGGTGTGTACAATCTGTGTCGGCTGCAGGAGAGCAGGCCAGAATGAGGGTTGGTGACCACTACTTTTGACGCACCTTAAGTCTGGTCACTACTCTGCACTATTAGGGGCCAAGTCCACAGATTTCCTTTGAAAGTATTTCCATCCACACCATGCTAACCCTGTATGTGGTTCCACATAAAGAGAGACATCAAAACACCATGAAAAAGGAAAAAAACACAAAGGCTTAATCCCAAATTACACACTACACACTCTCTTTGATTCTGATTCTAAATCTAAACAGAATATCTGGAATATGACATTATTTACATGTATTCATATAAGGCAAAATCTGAACTCTAGTGCTATCTGTGTGTATAAGCTGTAGTTTACTGACTTATGTAGTTCACTATATAGAGAATTTTTAAAAAGCTTAGTGTCCAGTTACTAAATACTGCATTTTTGTGTGGACGAGAAGCCAAAGTGCAAACTAAAACTGGGTATGTATGGACAGGGAGTTGACCTGGTGTGTTGGAGGCTAGGGCAGAATAACAATAATAGCCCACTAAGCGTTCTTTCATACCAACCAATTACCATGTACTTACAGGTCATTCTAGCAAACTTTCAAGACGCCATTGGACGCCCCAGATACCGAGAGTCCAGCTGGGCGCTAATTTACATTGTACATGTTGTTTAAACACTGCGAGAGTTCATTCAACACTATAGGCATCCATTCAACACTGTAGATTATGGGTATTTTCATATGAATGGATGAATTACGCAAAATAACCATGTTATATTCTGTACCAGGCAGCAATTTGGGCATTAGGAGGGCCTTTCTGCAGACGGCTGGCCGAGCAAGGGTGATCATTAGTGATCATTTTCAGACAGAATGCGTTCTGATACAATCAACCTATAGACTGATGAACATTTGCATTATTTTAGTTATTACCTGAACACTATAAGGGGTCATTTAACCCTTTATGTTTTAATTAAACACTATAGGAGTTCATTCAAATATTTATATTACTTAGAAACTCAGCACTGTAAGGGTTAACTTAACACTTTAGATATTAACTGAACACTGCAAGAGTTCATTCAACCCTTTAGGTATTAACTGAGCATTATAAGAGAAGTTAATGACCCCAGACAGAGTTCATTCAACTGTTCACTTTAAAAACCAATTCAACATTTTGTAACTGAACATTATAAGACTTAATTCGAGGTAATTTAATCATGTAAGTATTCACTGAACATCATAAGAGTTCATTTAACACTTTAGGTTTAACTGAACACTGCAAGAGTTAATTCAACCCTAAATAAACCACTGCAAGAGTTCATTCAAACCTTAAGGTGTTAAAACTGCAAGTTACAAGTAATGTATTCGCTGAACATCATAAGAGTTAATTCAGCCCTTTAGGTTGTAATTCCTCAGTTACCTGTAAGAGTCAATGCATTTGGTGTTAATTGAGCACTGTAAGAGTTTATTCAACTACTATGTACTGAACATTGTCAGTTAATTCAACCTTTAGGTGAACACTGAACACTTGCAGAGGTGATTTAAGCATTTAGGTATTCACTGAACATCGCAAGAGCTGATTCAAAACTTTAGGTATTAACTGAACACTGCAAGAGTGAATTCAACCCTAACTGAACACTGTAATAGTTCAATCAACCCTAACTGAACACTGGAATAGTTCAATCACCCCTAACTGAACACTGGAATAGTT
Organism: Salminus brasiliensis; assembly: GCF_030463535.1. NCBI lineage: Eukaryota > Metazoa > Chordata > Actinopteri > Characiformes > Bryconidae > Salminus > Salminus brasiliensis. Next base: position 5,389,854 of record NC_132881.1, on the reverse strand, counting down.
CAATCACCCCTAACTGAACACTGTAATAGTTCAATCACCCCTAACTGAACACTGTAATAGTTCAATCACCCCTAACTGAACACTGTAATAGTTCAATCACCCCTAACTGAATACTGTAATAGTTCAATCACCCCTAACTGAATACTGTAATAGTTCAATCAACCCTAACTGAACACTGTAATAGTTCAATCACCCCTAACTGAACACTGTAATAGTTCAATCACCCCTAACTGAATACTGTAATAGTTCAATCACCCCTAACTGAACACTGGAATAGTTCAATCACCCCTAACTGAATACTGTAATAGTTCAATCACCCCTAACTGAACACTGTAATAGTTCAATCACCCCTAACTGAACACTGTAATAGTTCAATCACCCCTAACTGAACACTGGAATAGTTCAATCACCCCTAACTGAACACTGGAATAGTTCAATCACCCCTAACTGAACACTGTAATAGTTCAATCACCCCTAACTAAATACTGTAATAGTTCAATCAACCCTAACTGAACACTGTAATAGTTCAATCACCCCTAACTGAACACTGTAATAGTTCAATCACCCCTAACTGAATACTGTAATAGTTCAATCACCCCTAACTGAACACTGTAACAGTTCAATCACCCCTAACTGAACACTGTAATAGTTCAATCACCCCTAACTGAATACTGTAATAGTTCAATCACCCCTAACTGAACACTGTAACAGTTCAATCACCCCTAACTGAACACTGTAATAGTTCAATCACCCCTAACTGAACACTGTAATAGTTCAATCACCCCTAACTGAATACTGTAATAGTTCAATCACCCCTAACTGAACACTGTAACAGTTCAATCACCCCTAACTGAACACTGTAACAGTTCAATCACCCCTAACTGAACACTGTAACAGTTCAATCACCCCTAACTGAATACTGTAATAGTTCAATCACCCCTAACTGAATACTGTAATAGTTCAATCACCCCTAACTGAACACTGTAACAGTTCAATCACCCCTAACTGAACACTGTAATAGTTCAATCACCCCTAACTGAACACTGTAATAGTTCAATTAACCCTTTATGGCTCAATTAAAGCCTAAAGCACTGACCTAAGTTAAATTAAATCTTGTAGTGTTACAATAAAACCTAAAGGTATTAGCTGAACACTACGTGAACACTGTAAGAGGTCATTTAACCCTTTATGCATTAATTTAACACTTATTGGCACTGTTAGGGTTACCTTAACACTTTAGGTATTAACTGAACAGTTCATTCACTGTCTAGGTATTAACTGTATTAAGTGTTTAGGTACACACTGAACACACTGTGAGAATCAACTGGTAGAGTCTTCCAGCCTCTGTAGCACTGATGCTAAATCACCACTGGCTTTGGCTTAATTAGGGTCTGAGAAACTGTCCTAATAGGAGATCACTCAGACTGGCAGAGCTCATTACGCCCTACAGCTGTTAATTCAATATTAACTGCTCATTCAACATTTTACATCAATGGGCACCAAGCCTTGATCTAATGGAGCTCTCAAACCTGAACTCCAGCTCTAATCCACTCCACCTGGCCCAACTCAATTCCCCCTCCGGAGGTCCTTGATTGGCTGAATGAGGGGCGCTGGGTTGGAGGTAGCTAGATCTTCAGGAGCAGGGCTGGTCACTGCTGTAAGCCCCGGGGGCTCTCCTGGACATTTCCGCTGAAACCTCTCTAGCCTTGGTTCGCTCACCTGACGCATGGTGCCTGCGGATCACCGCCTGCGCGCGCGCGTGTGTGTGTGTGTGCGTGCTCGCGCTCAGGTGGTTCGGATGACACGTGAATGAATGAATAAATAAAGGGCGCGCGGCGATACACGAGACGCAGAACTACACCCGACACCCAAAGGGGGCATCAACACAGCCCAGCCACGGAGCAGCAGCAGAAACAGCCCCAAATAAACAGACATCGAAATATAATAGGATACAAGTCGATTTTCAGTCGGTTTTCAAACAAATAATTAATAATTATTAATATAATTATTAATAATAAAACTAACGAAAATAAACGCAGCAAATAAATTAAGTTTAACATTTTTTAATTATTTATTTAAGCCATAAAAGCACTAAACTTAACTGTGTCAGGTATTTTTCGTAGTTGTCGTCTCAGTTTGACACTCTTATTAATATCCATTAATATCCATTAATATCCATCACCGTTACCGCTGCATTTAACGGCAATAGCACAAACAACAGCAGCCGCGGACTGAACTCTCTCCGGCTTACCTGCTGCCTCGTCCTGAGCCGGTGAGGCTGGGAGAACCGACCACTTTCCCCGCCGCTCTTGCCAAAGCGATGAAGCTGCTGGTATGTTTTGGTCGCCTCCGCCTCCCTCCCTCCCTCCCTCCCTCCGCATCTCTTCCCGCCCTCTTCCTTTGTTTCCCACCCGTTTTCGGACATAACCCCGCCTCCGTGCGGCGCCATTGGCTTAACAGTCAACAGTATGAGGAATCTGCCAATCCGAGCGCGGAAGGCGGGCCGCTGTTAGCCAATCCGAGCGCAGGAGGCGGGATATGTCTGAATACAGGCGGGAAAAGTATAACGCGCGTGCAGCACTATCTGAACTGAGGGATGGTGACTGCGTTGCTGCTGACTGGGACGCGTTTGGGAGAAGTTGGGATGTGTGGGGAAGCTCGCGCTTTATCCACACGGGTCCATTTAGTTCTTTAAGGACGTGAGAAGAGCGGATATATGAACTAGCTATATAGCAGGACCGGTTCCGAGGCGTACAGTCCAGCCCAATTCAACACAACAAGCCGATGAAGAGCGTGCCGAGTCGGTTAACTGACTGAGCGATGAACGACTGAGCCAATCAAATCACAGGAGGCGGGGCTAGCCTAAATATGGGCGGGAAACAAGAGTTTATTTATTTATTTATTTATTTATTTACTGCTTTTCTGTTTTCTGAAAATAATTAAATACTTTCTCAAACTTTTAAATGAGTATTTCACGTAATTAGTTGTTTTCTAAAAATATAAAATATTTATAAATAATATTTCTAAAATATTTTTTTAGTATCTCAAATAAAAGTTATTTTCTCAATAGTTTGAGTATCCTAAAAATACAGTTCTAAAAAAGTTGACTTACGTGTATCTAAAATATTTAGCTATCTATTTTCTCACAATTTTGACTATATTTCAAATAATGGGTCGTTATTTTCGATATATAGACTATAAATAGTATAGTCTACTAAATATACAAAAAATAAGTCATGACATATGTTATGTATTCAAAATGTTGAATTAGTATCAGACTTATTTTCTCAAAAAAAAAGTTAGAATCTAATAATGACTTTTCATTTATTAATTAGTATTTTAGAATAATAACTTACTTTCTTAATTTTCTCATCTTGACCTCTCAGAATAATTACATTTTCTTTAGATGTTGACTTGGTAGATCGAAATACTGACTCCTTTCCTCATCATTTTGAAGAAAGAGTCCACATATGTAAAAAAAAAAATAATAATAATAGTAATAGTAATAATAATAAGGAGTCCACATATTTTTTCTCTTGTTTTCCTTAAAGTCATTAATAAAAATTAAACAAAATATAAATTGGTTCACACTTTTAGAGCGAGACAAGACTAAATTCTGCAATATATTATTTAATGTAAAGATAAATTATTAATTAATAGATTCTTGGTCTCCCCCTCTCTAATAGTCAGCATTCTTTGGCCCTGTCCCGTTACTCGCACTTGCACCCTCCCACCCCTTGTTTGTGCATGCCTGTTAAATAGGCAAGGCTGTAAGGTGGGACACCCAATTTCACCAACAAGGGTGGTCCAGAGCACCCTATGATCTCTTGATGATACAGGTGAAGGGACAGGAGGTAAGGTGTGTCTCAGTGCTGCTCTAAACTCTCTGATGCCTTCAATGCTCACACCTCTTTTACCTGCCTTTCATTATAGGGCACTTTCAGAAGGGGCGTGAATTGGGACAGGACCATTGTGTACCGTGCAGAGGGAATTCTGAAGATTGCCTCAGTCCTCCTGTGCCACTTCTTGGTGTTAGAAACTGCTGTAATGCTGCCATCTATTGGAAGGTGAGTGGGACTTTAGTACTACTTGCCTTATTCAGCATACTTGAGGATTCCAGTTTACTTCATATTGCACTTTGAAGACATGCCTAGACCCCTATATCCAATTTAGCTCCACCCCTCTATAACACACACATATACACACCTGTAGCTGCTCTGCAGAATCATGATCTCTCAAAGAAGCATTTGGATGCTTAAATGGTTCTTTGTCAGGTCTAAGGGTTCCTTGTGGGGCTCTGGTGACAAAAATCAATGATCATAGAGTCATCGATGCACTTACTTATTCAAAACCCAAATATTTTTGAGCTGAAAGATCGTAGCTGGATTATGGCATAGGCAAACTAGGCCCTCTTTACTGGGGGGCCCGTGCACAGGTTTTTATATTTTGCACTGGGTCCCTAAATGGCTGGTCGGTACAGACTGTTACAACTGCTAATATATTGAGCCGTATACAGTTTGAGGTATATAACACCATGCGTTAGCGCCTCCTAATACTGCAACTCTGCATGCGGGGTAGTCTGCTGTGCACTAAGCCGTTCAACTGGCTGTGTATCCTCATCATTTACGGCGGCCTGCGCTGGCAACCATACATTTCCAGAACTCTGTCTATAAGAAATACATCTTTTTTAAATATAGTCATTTACATGTATCCACAGCGTGTTTTAATTAATTAGGGATTTTTAGGGGACAGTCTCCCTATTTTTCAAAATACCAGAATAGTACAGTCATCCAGATGTAAGGAAAGTGAAGACAGACAACCAGTGGTTTGGTGTTAAAAAATGCATTGCAGGAAAACCCATCAGGAAGAAGGTACCGCAGCATCTGGTCCAACACGACCAGACTCTGCAATAGCTTCTTCCCCCAAGCCATCAGACTCCTCAACACAACTCAACTTCTGACCTGATGTCTTTTCTGCTACATGCACTCTCTCTCTCTCTCTCTCTCTCTCTCTCTCTCTCTCTCTTTCTCTCTCTCTCTCTCTCTCTCTCTTTCCAACCATTTACCCCAGATAAAATGGGAAGCATTTTTTTGCACAAAGCATTTTGCACTAATAACTTTACTACCTCACTGGACTCAATATTTATTACACACTGCAGAATTTGCACACTACCCCTAATTATTTATTATTCTCTGTCTGTACTGTGTTGTGTTGTCTGTCTGCACTTGTTTGTGTTGCACTTGTGTTCTGTATGCACTGTCTATGTTGCACCATGGTCCTGGAGGACCGTTGTTTCGTTTCACTGTGTACTCTGTATGTAGTTGAAATGACAATAAAACCCACTTGACTTGACTTGACTTGACTTGACTTGACTTGACTTGCTAGTAAATCTAAAAACAGGCTTTCTTATGGACTATTTATATTTATAAAGTTAAAACTGTGCTACATGATAAGAAGTGGCTTGGGTGGGGTGTGGGGGTAAAGGTGCACCAGAACCAGACCTTATCACCCGTTAACTGTCAGGTTAGGTGGGTGTGTTAAGGCAGGAAACTGCAACCCGTGCTGGACTCCGGCCCTCAGCTCCCTACCCATGATCTATGGCTCCTATATGCTCAACAGTGACCTCTAGTGATAGCAAGGGAAGATATTTGCTCACCTGTGGTATTTACTGTGTATTACAGAAAGGAGAACATAATTCACAAACTGAATGTTTGTTGAGGTGACAAACTGTATATATTTTAATGAAGATTATTAAGAAGAAATAACATTACAACCATAGGCATCCACCATATGCAAATATACAACACAAATACACAACAATCTTGATGGCACATTTCAATCATCCATCAGACATCCATCAGAGTCTGAGCATTTTTTTTTTTTACATTTTAATACATTGTATAGTCTAATTAAAATAATGTGGAAAAATTTGGTTTACATTCAACAAAATGTGTAAATAACATTGCTCATGACTCATGACTGTGTTGCGAAACACAGTTCTAACAGCATCATAAAGTTCGCCGATGATACAACTGTGCTGGGTCTCATCAGCAAAGGCAATGAGTCAGCATACAGAGAGGAGGTGCAGCAGCTGACAGACTGGTGTACAGTCAACAACCTTCACTGGAATGTAGAGAAGACCAAGGAAATGGTTGTTGACTTCAGGAAATCAAGACAGAAAAGCCCAACGGAAGCTGAGAAAGGCCCGTCTCCCTCCACCCATCCTCACCCTCTTCTATAGGGGGACCATAGAGAGCATCCTAAGCAGCTGCATCACTGCCTGGTTTGGGACCTGCACAGCCTCTGACCGCAAGACCCTCCAACGCATTGTGAGGACAGCTGAGAAGATCATCGGAGTCTCTCTCCCCTCCGTCATGGACATTTACACCACCCGCTGCATCCGCAAAGCAACCAGCACTGTGGATGACTCCACCCACCCTTCACACAGACTGTTCTCCCTCCTGCCATCAGGAAGAAGGTACCGCAGCATCCGGTCCAACACGACCAGACTCTGCAATAGCTTCTTCCCCCAAGCCATCAGACTCCTCAACACAACTCAACTTCTGAACTGATATCTTTCTGGTACATGTACACTCTCCCTCTCTCTCTCTCTTTCCAACCATTTACCCCAGATAACGTGGGAAGCATTTTTTGCACAAGCATTTGCACTAATAACTTTACTACCTCACTGGACTCTATTTATCGCACATTGCACAACTTGCACACTACCGTCATTATTTATTATTATTCTCTGGTCTGTACTGTGTTGTGTTGTCTGTCCGCACTTGTTTGTTTGTGTTGCACTTGTGTTTTGTCTGCACTGTGTCTATGTTGCACCATGGTCCTGGAGGAACGTTGTTTCGTTTCACTGTGAACTCTGTATGTAGTTGAAATGACAATAAAACCCACTTGACTTGACTCAGAAAGCATTATTTTAAATTCAGTATTTACTAAAATTACATGAGAAATTATATATTAATAAACTGTAGGTGACAATTTATATATTCTCTAAAAAAAAAGCCCAAAATACAGGTGAACTTCACACGGTTTTATCTCTGATCCTGGTCACGGGACTTTTATTTTGAAAAAGGGGGACACACGAGGCGCAGTATGAGTGTGTCTCACTTCACTGCGGTGAGTGACTGCGACTGTAGTTTGAGAAGTCTCTATTTCTGAGTAATAAATTAATTAAAAATAAAAAACACAAACAAACAAACAATGGATGATCGAGAGCTCGACCTCACGGATGCTCAAAAGGCGATAAAGTCCAAATATCCTCCGATCAACAAGAAGTACGAGTGTAAGTGGATCCGTTCTTATGGTCCAGGTTGGCAGTTCATTTAATATGAGCTGAATTACAGACATTAGAAAAGCTCTGAAAGCTCTCTGAAAGTATCAGGAATATAGACAAGCTAAGTAATGTAGAAACCTCCCTGGGTTAGTGTCTGTTGCACCTGGGCTGGTTCAGTGAGGAAGTCTGCTAGAAACTACGGTGTGCTGATTTAGCCCAAAAAACAGTACAGTACCAGGCATAACTCAGTGTATTTTGTACAAGAAGAAATGCTAATGATTGTAGTAGTAATTTTAGATCTACATCTGGCTACAGATCTACATAGATCTACATCTGGCTACTCATACTGTTAAAGGTGCACATATTTGTCCCTGTACAGTGAAATGTGTCCTCTACATTTAACCCATCTGTGGTAGTCCACACACACACACACACACACACACACACTAGTGAACTAGGGCCAATGAGTACACACACACACCTAGACAGCTCCAGCCCCCGGGGAGCAGAGAGGGTAAAGGGCCTTGCTCAAGGACTCAACAGTGGCAGCTTGCCGAGCCCGGGAATCGAACCCACAACCCTGTTATCGATAACCCGGAGCTCTAACTGAGCCATCACTGTCCCCTAAGGAAATAAAGCCACCTAGAGCGGTGGGCAGCCAACTCCAGCCCCCGGGGAGCAGAGAAGGTAAAGGTCCTTGCTCAAGGACTCAACAGTGGCAGCTTGCCGAGCCCGGGAATCGAACCCACAACCCTGTTATCGATATCCCGGCGCTCTAACTGAGCCATCACTGTCCCCTAAGGAAATAAAGCCACCTAGAGCGGTGGGCAGCCAACTCCAGCACCCGGGGAGCAGAGAGGGTAAAGGGCCTTGCTCAACAGTGGCAGCTTGCCGAGCCCGGGAATCGAACCCACAACCCTGTTATCGATAACCCGGAGCTCTAACTGAGCCATCACTGTCCCCTAAGGAAATAAAGCCACCTAGAGTGGTGGGCAGCCAACTCCAGCCCCCGGGGAGCAGAGAAGGTAAAGGTCCTTGCTCAAGGACTCAACAGTGGCAGCTTGCCGAGCCCGGGAATCGAACCCACAACCCTGTTATCGATAACCCGGAGCTCTAACTGAGCCATCACTGTCCCCTAAGGAAATAAAGCCACCTAGAGTGGTGGGCAGCCAGCTCCAGCCCCCGGGGAGCAGAGAGGGTAAAGGGCCTTGCTCAACAGTGGCAACAGTGGCAGCTTGCCGAGCCCGGGAATCGAACCCACAACCCTGTTATCAATATCCCGGAGATCTAACTGAGCCATCACTGTCCCCTAAGGAAATAAAGCCACCCGGGACTCGAACCCAGGCCACCGTTTCACCAAAGACGCAGTTACAGGATTACATATACTTTATGTAATTTTGTCTTGTCATATGTTACCATTGACTTTCACACAAAAAAGAACAAATGTTTGATCAGTTTTTACCAAAACAATCCAAGTAGAGACATTTACAGTTATATTAGAAAGAAATTGTAATTGGTTGGTGTGGCCACTACCGACCAGTGAGCTACCACACTACTAGGGAGACTGGTGTTCAATTCCCGGTCTGAGTGACTCTTCTGTGCCACACCAATAAGAGCCCTTGGGCAAGACTCCTAACACTACATTGTAATTTGCCCATCTCTGTAATACGACTAACCTTGTAAGTCTCTCTGTATAAGAGCTTCAGCTAAATGCTGTAAATGTAAAAGTAATTTCAGATGTGTGTACCGTAATTCCAGTCCTGGCACAAACATGTTAACTCTGATTATCAGGACTGAATGTAATGAGGACCCCTCCCTGCTGTAACATGTGGGTCAGCTTTTGCAAATCTCTGCTCTGCCAAGAAAAACACACACACACATTTTAGCTGAGCTGGTGTAGTAAGATTTTAACTGGGGTTTTATTGTCATTGCACAGCCTACAATGAGATTGCGTATCAGTCATGATGGTGATGCATGCCTAACAAACAGCTTAAATAAACTAGAAAAGAGTTAAACTAAGATAATTTAGAGTGCAGAAGTTAAAATGTTTAAATATTGAACTTATATAGCATCCGAGGTATTGCACTGAGAAAATTGCGCATTTACTGAATTCGAGTAATTAATCAAGTCATACAGAATAGTAGAATATGATTAAGTTTATAATATGTATGTAGCAGGGAAATATTTCACTGAGGATATTGAGCATTTACAGAATTGCTATTTGCTCTGTATACAAGTAAACAGGTAAGGAATATATACATAGGAAGGTGTCGTTGTTGTAATGTAAAATATCAGTGCACTGACTAATCAGATTTCTACTTTACAACCAGCCAATAATCACACAGTAGCATGTGATATAAATTCAGGATTTCTTGCCACAGCTTTTTGTGAACATCTCTGCATGGAATCACATTACCAGCAAATATGGATCTTCATTTTTAAGGTTTTTACAGCTTTCCATATATTGCAAGCTTTTTTAGAACAAGCCTCTGTCCTACTATGTTTGCATATAAGCACAGACTGAGAAAACCAAAAGAAAAGTGAGCAAAATGTAGTTCTCTTGATCAGATTTCTTAAACAGACCTTAATCCAATCTAAAAATCAGTGTATGCTGTTTACACGACCACTTGCATAACCAGATATAATTACATAACTGCAGATCCTTCCCAGATGAGTAGAGGCCGTTGGACCTTTGGACACACTAAATATATTTAATGAGTTTTTGCTCTGACGTCAGTGTGTGAAATATTTTGGGAATAAAAGCCTCTGTGATGAAACTCGCATCCTTTGACAAACGGGACAGTAATGCTGTATCTCACTACATCAAGAAATGGGCTAAGGCAATAAGTCTTTTCAGAGAAAAGACTCATCAGACACATGATCTCAGTTTGCTGGAAGTCTCATGTAATATAAACAGGAATGTTGACATCTTCATAGATCTTTAAAAAAAGAGATTTTCAGTGGAAATTTTTTACCCACAGACCTGGGCATCCCTCCCAAGTGTATTCCGTGCTACCCAAGTATTCTGTCCTGGTCATTTCCAGTACCTCTGTCTTTACTTTAATTGAATCCCTGGAAATGGACTGTAAATGGGGAGTGTGAGGTTCCTGTGTTCATTTAAAGTGTGATGTTTACACAGAATTTGTCCAGTTTGGTTGTAAAGAAATCAGAATCTGCCCCCAAAAATATTGTTCAGGGTGTCCCTAATGATTAGAGAGTTTAATTTTTTCTCCCTATTTGATGCTGCCCACCCGTTCGTAGCTCCCTCTTGCACTTACAATTGATATTTACAGACTAAGAGGGAGCCATACGGCTAAACTGCTAAATCCTTTTCTCATTAAGTAGCATTAAATTAATTTCAGTTTCTTTTGATTTGGAAAAACTAAGTGTTTTTCCCTCCCTTCAGAATTTATGTTACGATGTCCTTGAATTCCAGGATCAGTGAAACTATGTCCAGTATTACTAACCACAACGTAAAGCCAACACACTAAAGATGTGTGTCAGCATGAATTCAGGGTCTAACCCTGAACATATTTTCTCATTTCAGACCTGGACCACACAGCAGATGTCCAGTGAGTAGAGTCTTTTCTTAACTTTCTCAAAATCATGAATTTCTGTGCCATTTCAGGAACAGGAGAGAGTTTTTCGGAACACTCATTGCATGTATTTTAGTCGACATAACATTAAGAAAGCTAACTATGCATTCTTGTGTACTCTAACTAAGACTAGTGAAATCTAAAACTACAAAAAACATCAGCCTCAGGTCTTGGATACTAAAAACCTTTAAAAAAAAAACTTCACTTTAATCAGATTTGTTAATCAAATATTGTGACTTTTTGGGGGGGGGGGGGGGGGGGCAGGTGGTAGACCCTTCAAAGTGGAGTGTTATCACCATAATATTTGTATAGAATTCCCTATACATTTTTTTTATTTATTAAAACTGCTAAGGTAATAAAGGTTTTAATATACTGTATCTTGACCAAAACATTACATGTTGAAAATGTATCAGTGTCAGAGCTAATAGTTTCTTAAAGGGGCACCACTTTCTGTCATGTCTACATAAAGGGGATTAGGGAGATCTGTTCTTGTTTAAAAAGACTTAAAGAAGAAGGCTTCAAGAAGCTGTCTGAAAACATCCAGAAGGGGGAGCACTTGTTAGTTGAGGAAACATGATGCTTAGGTTTCACCTCTGTATCCTTTATTCAGGGGTTCAACACTGTAAAATCATCCAAACTCAGTTTGCAGAGTATTTAAGTTACATTTTCTTCAAGGGTCAAAAAAGTATTTGATTAAACCTTACTATGATGCAGCTCATCTGGCACAAACCAGCTCACCTCGCCTCACACTGCTATAATAATCACCTTGCTATAATACCCATGCATTAGTCATGCTGCTATAATACACTTCAGTAGTCTCTCTGCAGTAATATCACTGCTATATCACTGCTATAACCTCACTGTAATAATCATTCCATCATAAACATTGCTACAGCGAGAGTTTGTGCTATTTGTGCTAATGTCTGGGGGGAATGCACACAGCTCGGGCTGTTTAATGGTATGAGGAATACTGGCCAGAGCAGACTCTACCTGCTGAGGAGACTGAGGTCCTTTGGGGTGCAGGGAGCACTCCTGAGGACGTTCTTCGACACAGTGGTGGCATCTGCCGTCTTTTATGGAGTGGTCTGCTGGGGCAGTAGCATCTCGACAGCAGATAAGAAGAGACTGGACAAACTCATAAAGAGGGCCGGCTCTGTCCTGGGGTGCTTCTTAGACCCAGCGCAGGTGGTGGGAGACAGGAGGATGACAGCCAAGCTGGCATCCATGCTGGAGAACAGCTCCCACCCCATGCATGAGACTCTGGCAGCACTGGGCAGCTCCTTTAGTGACAGGCTGCTTCACCCCAAGTGTGTGAAGGAGCGGTATCGCAGGTCCTTCCTTCCTGCTGCCGTCAGACTGCAAAACCAGCACTGCTCCCAGCGGACCACATACACACACACTTAACTACACACACATGTTCATGTTCAGGGAATACCATGTGCAATACCCCCCCCCCATGTGCAATTAAGAGTCTTTTGCTGTAAATAATATTGTTATTGCTCTTTTAATTCTTATTTATATTGTGTATATAGTGTAAATTATTTATCCAAATTTTTGTAACTGAGTGTCTTGCTATCCCTTTCTGCTGTTACACTGTGAATTTCCCCACTGCGGGACTAATAAAGGACTATCTTATCTTATCTTATCTCTTATTTGTGTGTTGTAGATAATTTTAGGTCCCAGTTTTACACAGTTTGTTTGCAGAATGTTTAGATTTGTGTGTCTGTCTGTGTGTGTGCATGTTTTCAGGCTGCACTCTTGGGGTAACTCCCTGGAGGAGGCATTCGAGCAGTGTGCGATGGCCATGTTCGGCTACATGACCGACACAGAAACTGTGGAACCCATTGATACCATAGAAGTTGAATCTGAAGGTAGGAAATAGAGCACGAGTTGATATGATACTGTGTGTATTCAGTAATGCATAAAGCAAAGGACTATTAACCTCTTATGCTTTTGTAACTTTTACGTCACCCTAGGGATTATTAATTGGTACGTATATAATATGCAAAGCAATGCAAACTGTTATAAAAAAAGTTATAACAGTGAAAGGAAAAAAAAGCCAGGAACTGCCAGTGGTTCCAAGGAGTTTAAGTGATGAAAGAACTTTGTGCAGTGATTTGGGGGAATACTGGAGACATGATTACCAGGCTGATCTAGGAAGTAATATAACAGAAAGAGATTTTTTGTTTATTGTGACACATTCTGAAAGTGATATGTCATGGACCATGTCATAAAGATGGCATTAATGTTGTGTTTTGTTAGACAGCGCTCTAATTCCCATGTCTGTCTCTGCCCAGGGGACGACCTGCAATCACTTCTCTTCCATTTCTTGGATGACTGGCTATTCAAGTTCAGTGCTGATGCCTTCTTCATCCCCAGGGTATCTCACACATCACCATTACTAATACTTTATTTGCCAATACCGGACATGGTAACTAAGATAGCCTAACTATGACTCAATATTGACATTGGCACTGCACAATGAAGTTCACTTGGTCTTCATGATGCAGTATTTGTCCCACTCTATTGTACTGTGAGCATGGCAGAATAAAAGCTGTGGGTTTTTGGTGTCTGTGTAACATTTGAGAAAATCTGAATTTTACTCCAATACATTTTAGTAAAGTGCCCTATTTTTGCAACATTATGCAAAAGAAAACATTTTCAGTTGGTTTCATTTAAAATTATTTGTGACTATTTCTTTGGCCATTTGAGTAGTTGAGTTGCAATCTGCAAATTTGGTTAGATGGTTGCTTCTCCTAATATTGTTAGACCTTTTATGAATGTCTTTTTTTAATTTGGCAGTCTGAGTTTTTCTTTTTCTTTTTTTCCCCCACACAGAATAATGCAAAAGTGTTATTTATTAAATTATTTGTACACTGGGTTACAAAGTTCAGCTGTGGGCACAAAAGGCATCTGCCAGAGTGATTTGACAATGACTTTACCAAGACTTTGTCTACGGCCTCACCCACAGATGAGATTTCCAGTCACAGAAGCAGAGTAATAAACCAAGGACACAATTACAAGCTTTGTGTGCTTCCGTCACTGTCCGCCACTACTGTTTACTGAGGATTGTTGTTGTTGGAAATAAAAAATATATATATACTTCTAGGCTTTTTAAAAAGCTACCGTAATGTTTTGCCCGCCTTTAGTTTGTTACTGGAACTCTTTGAGTTGTTTTCCCGAGCAGTGATTAAGCCTTCACATGTCTCAATGGTAGTGTTGTGTTATAGGTTCAGTTGGAGCCAGTGGGTGGAAATTGAATTGCAGAGAAAAAGTGGCAAAACACTATTAATATTTTTCTAAAGTAGCTTCTGAATGGGTTCTGAACATTTTTCTTTTTTCATAGGAGGTGAAAGTCCTGCACTTAGATCGGACACGCTTCAGAATTCGCTCAATAGGGTAAGTTTGTTAAGTTTGTAAATTTCCCAGAAGGGATGAGTGAACAGTTGAATCACCTGCAGCACCACCACCTTCTCTCTCACTTAGGCACACACTGAGTCAGTCTGCCTGGCAGTGAGAGGGCAGCAAGGCTTTAGATAATGACACTCTAATCTAATCACTAGTTTACTGTTAGGCCTGTGTGAACCCTCTTTGTATATTTCTCAGTGGCCACAGGAATATTCACACTTGCAAGGAGTCATGTAATGCAATGAGTCATGTCTTGTGTAAATCATTTTGTAAACATTTTAGATGATATTAAACCTGTACATTTTAATTGTGTACATTTTTCCAGTGCAGTATCGTAAATAGAGATTATGTATAGTGTATGAATCATGAGGCCAAAAAAGAATTGGTCCAAATGAACAATCTGAAGTATAAATATAATCTATATAACAAATATAGATTATATTTACAATTAGTAAGCATAACTCCGTACCAAAAACCAGTCAGCTCATACTTTGTGTCCCCTACGTCCATGCTGTTTTTATCATCCCAGTCGAAAAGCTATCTGTTTAATATTTAATGTTATATATTAATATATATCATTTAATAATTTAAAAATAAAAAGACATGTCAAAAGATTGAATGTCACCAGTATGTAATCATATAATTTTCTTAATATATTCAATTCAACAATCAAAGACTTTTGTTATAAGTACAGGAAGAGCCTTAAAAATGACTGTGGTAATAGTTGAAGCTGCGCGGGTACAGCAGAATAATTTCAGGTTACAAGACCCGTATATATATTTCTTAAAAGAAAAAGCGCTCCAAGATCCCTGATGAGTTTAATGGTGTTTGATGGCGCAGGGAATGCACTGAACGATAAAGTACTATGGCTTCGGTATGTGTAGTACATACCATATAGTACTTTTGGAAACTTTGAAACTTGTGGAAAATTTATTCAGATGTGTTGGAGGGCACTGCAGTGTACCATGCCAGCAAAGGGCTAGGCCTGTTAACACTGTAGAATGGTCCAGATGATGTTAGGTAATATAACTGGCTTCTCTTTCAGGGGTTTTCCTCGCTTTGGCAGAACAGTAGAGCTTACATAACAGTGGTCACTGCTATCTTTGTGCTCATATAACTCCCAAATGGAGTTCAAAAGCATTTTACCGCTATATGTAGGACTTTGTATGTGACAAACTTTAGACATATGATTTGGGTATGGGTAACGGTGGGGCCAGAGTATTCAGCCTCCTTAAGACATCAGATTCATCTGGAGTTACAAATGACACTTACTCAAAGTGTACCGACCAGTATTTGCACTGCAAAAAATGTGCTCATTAAGGAAGTTCTCAAAGTCAAAATTCATTATTTGGCAGCAGGTCTTTAAAACAGACTGGAAAAATGTTGCTTGTGCAAGTAGTGCTTGGTAGAACCACCTTTGCTGCAATATCAGTGTGGAAGGAGGAATTCAGACCTCCGAGGATTTTTCTAACCGATGACCCTAAAAGTACAGAGCATCCTTTTAAGCAGAAACTTGCTTGTATTGAAACTATGTTTTTTTTTGTTGTTTTTATTTTATAGTTCCTCAGTAATGTGTTTGAACTATTTGAGGTCACAGTTTATTTTATTTGGGTTGAGTCAGTTGGAAGAGTCAACATGACAGGGGCACCTCTATGAAACAAGGGGCCTTTCTAGACCAAATCATGCATTGTTCACAAATACAATCACACTAAGCCCACAGTGGATCTTTTACTGCACACTCCCACGTCAGGAGGTTAAAATGGCTGACGTGGTGCATTCGATTTACTTCTTGTGGGGAAAAAATCAGGAGCAAACGGAGTGTTTCCTTTTTCCTTTTAGTATTTTTGCTGAAACATGAAAAGCTTTTATTAAATATAAGAACTCCATACATTTCAAAGCCAACTAGCTCAGATCACTTACTGTGTTTTTAAGTCACAAACACACTCCCCATCACTTTGGAACTGTTTATGATCCAGTACCGTACATGGATTCAAAAGCTGCCAGAAAATAAAAGCTAAAAAAAACAACAGAAAAAGCCTGCTGCTCCATTTCAAATATTTGATAGATTTTATTATGTTGTCCAAATCTAATTTTGGTTAATGGAGTCACTAATCATCAGGATCGTTTAAATATTTTTGTACTAAAGATGGATTTGCCAGCCCCTGTAACAAGTAGGCTGCGACAATTGGCAAAGATAAAGAAAGCATTCTGTTTCTGTATAATAATAATAATATAACAGTAACAAGAATAATACATTATTACCAATAATTTTATATGAATAGAGTTTGAATTATGCTGTATAATTATTTAATATGTATTAATTGTTTTTATATTTACTAAGCAAGACATTATTAAGATTAGGTCTGTAGGAAATGTTTGAAAATACATAAAACACAATATAATTTGAATGACTTTGTACATATAGATATACAAAAACGCCCCGTTTTCAGCACTTCAGCCACACTGCTGTGACACAGCCATAATCTATGGTCAAGTTGGAATGTGTTATGCAAACAAGTAGACCACAACATCCACTTCCTGTTGTTTTGTTTGCCCTTGTGCTTTTTGTTCCATGTTGCTTTTGACCGCTGTCAGTGTGATATTTGGACTTAGTAATTTACCTTCTCTCTCTCATCTGCTGCAGCTGGGGGGAGGAGTTCAGCCTTTCCAAACATCCACAGGTCAGTATTTTTCTTTTCACCATTCTAGAGATTGTAAAAGTAATGATTATCAGTTAGTATTACGGTTTTAAATTTTAATTAGCATTAGAAATTTTTTTTATAATAATTATATAATTGCTATTTCCTTGTCTCCAGAGTGGGCATTCTGCAGGCAAACCCAGCAGTGCTACTGAAATTATTTCAGTTTGTGTATTAGTATATGTTTTAGTAACTTTCCAGCTGTTTTTAACATTGCAAGAATACTGCACTAATAACTGTGATAATTTTGTCCACTATAATTGTGAAACACGTACTGATTTCATACTGTTTCATCTCTACTTACAGTCCTGTCTGAGCTATAGAGGTTCCAGGGCCAGAAAGCTTCAGTTTACTTTCTTTACACTTTACTCTTTTCACTGCTTTAGAGAACCATTATCTTAAATGTTCTTTAGGGACGCTAAATAGTTTTCTCAATGATAATGTTCCAAAGAACCTTTTTTGGAAGCATTATACATTTAACAAACCTTTGCATACATCTTGTACCCATGGGATTATTGTGACTACAAGCAGGCCGACACTCCAGCACCCTGAAATGATGTTACATAGAAGTAAGTGGACTACTAAGCTTCAGAACTCTTGGAACAAGTCCAGCTATTTCAGATCTGCTCTACTGCTGCCTAGATTTGGAGCATTCAGGTCTAGAAAGTAAAACTCCACCCCAGGATTTAGTTTTAACCTCTAAGCTAATTAATCCAACCTCATTTGTTGTTGCCTTATGTTTTATGATGTAAGTTCAGTGTGCAGGAGTGTTGGCTTGCATGTGGCCAAAATTGGTATTTTAGTTTGTTAGCAACCTTATTATTCTAAGAAATAAGCAAGGGAAGGATGGACATTGTGTTTTGGAGCACAGGGTGCAGTAGCAGTCATTTAAGAAAATGCCGATCAGGCTTGTCTTGAGCTTTCGGCAGTCTGTAATTGGATAACTCAGATTCTGCCACTTAAGGGGGCGTAACCGCAGTGCATAACCCACT
Organism: Salminus brasiliensis; assembly: GCF_030463535.1. Taxonomy (NCBI): domain Eukaryota; kingdom Metazoa; phylum Chordata; class Actinopteri; order Characiformes; family Bryconidae; genus Salminus; species Salminus brasiliensis. Next base: position 5,371,868 of record NC_132881.1, on the reverse strand, counting down.
ATAAATCAGCGCAACGTGCCCCAACTCTACTAATTAAAAAAGCAACAACAAGCAAAAGCAAATACTGTGTTCTCTTTCTCAGGGCACGGAAGTGAAAGCGATCACCTATTCGGCCATGCAGATCCGTGATGATGAAAAGCCGGAGATCCTCGTCATAATCGACATCTGAGCAAGAGGAGTCCAATCAGAGGTGTAATTTCCTGAGTGGTGTGAAGACGCTGTTATTTTGATTTAATTGACTGCTGTTGACTGTAATTTTGCTTCCATCTGAATGCTGAATGCTCAGCGCTGATTCAGAGAAGCCTGGTGGCACTAAAGGGATACCCTCTTTTTTTTCAAGTGAATCTTTATCTTTCCAGACTGTGTCCAGGAACTGTGTGTTACTTCAGCTGTACGCATTCCTGCAGGCACTTTTTAAAGGGGGCTGTCAGGGGGCAGACATTTCCCATCTGCCTGCAGCTGAAACATAGCATCAGGTTACCTCATTTTATGTGTGTTTTTAAATCTATATTTGAGAAGGAAACCTGTAATACAGTCTTTTTTATGTAAAAGAATGATGTTTTGACAGGGGGGGTTACTGGGGAAAAGAGTGTGAGATGTTTGAACTTTCGGAATGACTTTGATTTCTATGATCCAGTTTAACACACTGCGTACACATGATTTTACACTGATGTGCCTAAATTAAACAAAAGCATTGAATGTTATGTAATTGTTTGTATTAGATAACTAACAGTTGATATAACAATTGTCTGTTCTCGGTCCACTGTTTGAATCAGTGGCTTGGCCATTCTCAAATTCAGATTGTAAATAGAGAAATATATATCATGCCAGAATATTATGATTATGCCTGGATTGGAATGCACTTGGCCCATTATATCAGCCCCACTTCCCCTTTTAGGAGCACTGTGTAGTTCTGTAATTCCAGACTGTAGTCCATCTGTTTCTCTTCATACTTTGTTAACCTCATTTCATCCTGTTCTTCAATGCTCCACCACACCACCACAGAGCAGGTATTGTTTGGGTGGTGGGTCATTCTCAGCACTGTAGTGACACTGCCATGGTGGTCCTATGTGTATGTGTGTGTGTATATGTGTGTATATGTGTGTGTGTGTGTGTGTGTGTGTGTGTGTGTGTGTGTGTGTGTGTGTTTGGTACGAGTGGATCAGACACAGCAGTGCTGCTGGAGTGTTTAAACACCTGGACTGAGAACAGTTCACCACCACTGATGATGGACTAGAGGATGGCCAACACAAACGGTGCAGCAACAGATGAGCTTCTGTCTCTGACTTTACCTTTATCTACAAGGTGGACCAACTAGGTAGGAGTGTCTACTACAGTGGACAGTGAGTGGACACAGTGTTTGAACGTGTCTGATCCACCAGTGCAACACACACTACTAACACACTCACCACCATGTCAGTGTCACTGCAGTGCTGAGAATGACCCACTCAGATTATAGCTGCTGTGGGGTGGTTCTGAGCATTGGCGATCAGTGTGAAAGGAGGCTAACAAAGTATGCAGAGAAACTGATGGACTATAGTCTGGAGTTGTAGAACTAGAAGTGCTTTATGGTCAGTGGAGTTAATCTAATAGGCTGAGTTTCTTTCATATCAGGGGTCTTGTGATTTATTTATTTTTTCTCTCAACAAGGGCAAGCTGTTTCTGAAGCCCTGTTTGGATTGGATAGGTTTATCAGGAGAGTGTCTGTAATCATATTGTTGATACTCCAGGCATCAATAAAAGCAACTTTCTAGCAGGTTATGTTTTGTGTGAATCAGAGTGTTTGAATCCCACACAATCATAGCTCTAATCCCGAAAAGCTAAAAGTTGCTAGTACTGTGAATGGAAAGTAATGCTGGAGCTGCTGCTAATGTCATCTTTTTAGTCACCCTGCAGGATCTGTTTTGAATGTTTAGCCATGCAACTTCGAGCCCTTCGAGCCAAGAGCCCTTCAAGCATCAGGTATGGCTCCCTTAAGGTCCACGGATGACAAGCATCCAGGGTTTTTCAGTCACTTGCTGTCTTCAAACACAGAAGAGCATCGACTAAATGTCTTAAATGTAAATCAAGAGACCACTTTTGGATGGTGAAAAACAGGAAGTAATATTCTTAAGGGAGAAGACTTTAATAAATCCAATCTGGAGCCAATCTGGAGCCAATCTGGACAAAAATAAAATCACAGGCTAAAAGGGGATATTTCCGCAGGGCGTCATGTACTGTGTGTACAGTATGGTGCAGAAAGTATGTAGATGCCTGCCTGTTACACCTCCATTAGCTTGTTGGGCTTTCCGTTCTAAAACCATGGGCATTGATACAGAGTTTGTCCCCCTTCTGACACTATAATGGCCTCCACATCTCTGGGAAAGCTGTTTTGGATTTGTTCATAAGAATTTGTTCTCATTCATTTAAAAGAGGGTTTGTAAGGTCAGGCACTGACCAGTGTGCGATTTAAGGCCTTGCTCACAATAAACGGTCCTATTCTTCCCAAACGTTTTCAGTGGGGTTGGGGTTGAAGTATGTCTGCTTTCTTTCAGAGTCCTGTGGCAGCACTTGGCAAGATTGTGCGTTTTTTGTTTTGTTTTTTTTTAAGCCATGGGAACCTAGATTAGGTTATGTAGCAGAGGGTAAGGATAAGGTGTACCTACTACTTATTTTAGCACATAGTGGCCCTGCTGTGTGTGTTTGCATGCCCTACCATGGCTGAGCTGGTAGACCATGATCTAGCAGGGCAGACATTCTGCATGCAGAAAGTTGTTGTGCTCCAGATGTGCTGTGGAGTTCTGTGTTTCGCAACCTAATGTAGAACAGTGTTCATTTTTAGAAAACAGTGGTTTCCTGTGTGACCTCCCATTCAGGAAAAAAAATATTAAGGAAAAGAAATGACTGCAAGTCCATGTGGATACAACCTCAGAATATTATGAGCACCTATGGAAATAACCACGCTTGGCTCAGTTGATACTAGCAAGACTTTGTTGCATGGACTCTATTAGGTTACGGAAGGTGTTTATTATTAAAGCGAAGTGTGCTGTGGTGTACACACGTTTTTGTGTCCAGAGAGGAGAAATCAGGAGACCTGGAGTGCAGAAAAGGACTTCTTTATTGGTCTGTGCCGGAAGAACAGCTCAGTCAGTCAGCTTTCAGCTCACAGTCAGATCTGCAGGCTGTAGCATGCAGCTTTTACAGGTGCTTTTCCACTCAGGGAAGGGAGAACAGTGTGTGTATTCATTAATCTGGGCAATTGGCTACAGGACATATATACCTGACCCTGAAGCTACTGACCTACTGATTTTAAACTCCAACCTAACTCTAGACCATGTCAGGATAGTTCTAGAAAGTCTGGCCACATTGAAGACATTCACACAATCCTACATTTTCAAGCATGTAAGCACATATTGGTGAACAACAAAACAATTAACAATAATTGTTTTTTTTTAAATAAATAAATATGCTAATAGATGAGCCATATTGGTGTCCATGGAAGTGAGTTGAGCTGAAAGTGCCCTCTCTACACATTTTATGAAAAGTCTTGTTGGCTTCAGTAAGATTTCTTTGGACGTCCTGTGAAATTTCTTATGATCTGACCCTTTCTTGTAACAGTAAATTTTAAGACTATAGGTGCATCGCAATTGTATACTGATTGTTTTTTTTAGTATGTAGTATAGATAAAATATTCAAAGTATACTCAAATATCCACCATGCACACTGTGAACCGGTCGTTTTTTTTTTTTTTTTTCAATGTGGTTACGATGGACACTATTATCCTTCCAATAATAATAATAGATTGATTACGATGCAAGCCCAGCATCACATGCTTGGCGGTGGCAGGAGACCTTGCTGTGGCGTATGTTGGCATAGCAGTGCTTCATCACTTCCTGTTAGTACAAAATAAGTAAGTACATTAATATTTTGTGTACTAAGTATTTACCTTCTAGTGTTTGTGTACAGTACACAATTGGGACACAGTCATTGACTAATCCCACCCACTCCTGTGTCTCCTCCCTACTGCCGCCTAATAATTAGTGTTTTCTGCTGTGTTTAGTTTTGTCTTTCTGAGTAGCTCTGCTGTCTTATCTGTGTCCAAAACTGTGCCCTACTATATAGTGCACTACTTGTGGTGGTGTCTGAAAACATAGTGCCAAATTTTCAGTGCACTGTAACAATCCCACAATGCACCGTAATATATAGTGAACAAACAATGTACACTACATTAAATGGAATACCCATAATGCATTGTGAGTTGTTTGGTTTGTAGATTTGCGAACAGCTTCTCTGAGGAAGTTCAGACTGTTTATATGACCAGTGTTGCCAGATTGGGTGTTTTCCCACCGAACATCAGTGCTTTATCAGGATTTGAAAGATCATTGTGCAACGAGCAAACACAGGTGTCAAGACCTCGATGCTGTGGACAAAGTTCGGCTGTTGGAAAAGGGACTGAGCAGTGATGCTGCATTGCTTTTAAAGGTAAGTTACTTTTTATATGTGTGGTTATACTTCTTTCACTGATTGCAAGTTTATTCTTATGTATAACTTTTCTGATTGCATAGGGTCATCATAAAAAAATGCATTAAGGCATACCTTAAAAACAGTTGTGCCACAAAAAAATCTAATTATTATAAAATTAATAAATGCATGCAAATAAAATAATTAAAATGTCTTTAGTCTTAGTTTATAATTCTTCATTTTAATGTTTGCTTTTGGAAGGTTTGTCATGCATTTTGGTGGATTTTGAAACGCGTTTTGGCTGGAAACCACTGTAGCAATCTGGCAACCTTCTATGCAATGCACTCAGCACACAGCGACGAGCCCACATATATAATGGCGAGTCTGAAATTCTTCACTAGCTTGTGGAATTATGTTGCCTATAACAGTGCTCTATACAGCTGGTGATCTAGATTTTCACATGTAGGGAAATATAGTGAATATGGCATATTTTCCTTTTGCTTGTATCTAGCCTTAATTCCATGTTTGCTTCATGTTTATATTTTAAGATAAGATATCTTTCAAGGAAGGTCTGTTTGTGCTAAGTTTATATATAAAGTAAATATCTTAAATCAATTTCAAACAGTAATGACATTTGTGTTTGGTAGATTATTTCTTTGTTGTAACGATGCTTCTTGGCAATACAGTTATACAGAAAGCCTTTTAATGGTGCCACATGCATTTGTGGGATTAGCAGCAGAGCTGTGCATGTGGGTTGCACAGCAACAACAGCCTGGCAATTCCTCCTCGTGCTGGTCAATAACAGTGCTGTGGGATGACATCCCATTCTTTAGCATTTGTAGCAAGTCAGCGAACATGGTTGTTTTGGTCTCTCTGGCACGAACAGCACACCCAAGCTGATCCCACAAGTGTGGGGTTGAGGTCAGGACTGCTGGCAGGCCATTCCATCCTTTCCACTTCTAAATTCTGGAGGTAGTCTCTGACGAACCCCTGTCGTCTTCTTGGTATGCCCACTTTGCGGCCTGTCTCTGACATCTGACATTTCTTACAAATGTGCCGCCATTTAAAAGGGAAATCAACAGGCTTTCCAGTGGTATACGATTTATTGCCAAGAAGCAAAGAAATAATCTACCAAACACAAATGTCCTTACTTTTTGTGCAAAGTATATATATATATACATAAATCAGATTGTTTTTATTAAAATAATAATTTATGACTTATTTACTGTTATTACTATCATTAAAAATAATAGACGTGTATTTATGGATTATGTAGAGAAATCATTGTATCATGATGTAGTAAAAGCTTATACTGTATTTTTATTGTATTAATTAATGATGAATAACTAATACCTGGCTAATAAAAACTGCATTTCCGCAATGCATTACAGGCTCTGTGTGCAACCCAATCTCTCTTGTTAAATCAACACCTAAACACTGTAATCCTCCTTTTTAACAGTTCATTTTAATTCATCAACCAGCATTGACTAACAGAGTTCTCCATTTCAGGACAGTGCATGCATATTTTGTTCTCTTTCAATTGTAGAGTTTCTAGGGCATGTATGGATATTCCAAATGTAAACTCAAACCCAGCTGCACTGTAGATTACTGTACAAATGACTGCCTGTCTTGACGTTTTTTGGCTGTTCTTGGACTGCCTGCTATTCTTGGACTGCCTAATCTTAAAGAATGTGCAATGAATTTCTTCTCGAGAATGCAGACATTTTATCATTTTTGTTTTTGTAAATGGTGCAAGATCCAAATGTCATGACAGTTCTTTTAAATACAGGAAATATTATTGCTAAGTACGTGCCATGAGCAAGCCAATTCAATTTAGTTGTGTTATACTCCTCTTCATACCTCATGCTATAAATCAGGGGCAGAGCCAGACATTTATAAAACCCAGGGCTTAGGCCAAATTACAGGTTCATGCTTGCCTCAGAAGGCTGATATTGTCTCGCTTCCTCTCTTCTCTATACGTTTTAGATTGTTTTCACACGTTTCTCCTTATTCTTCTCCTTGTCTGTCTACTGTACACATTAAAACACACAGTAAAAAAACGCTCTCTCTCAGGGTTCTAGACACTTTGGTCAGCGAGCTAACCGCAGCTAATGTTTAATTATGCTAACCAGTTTTATTTTTAAGACCTATAAAGATCTCCCCCCACCCCACTCCTTTGCCTGTGCCATAAATCTGTACTATATACTTAGTAGTGCAAGTTTGGCAGGTTAGTACACTAGCTATGAACATACTACCCTGTTTTGCACTAACGGGAAATGATGAACCGTGATGGTGCCAACATACGTCACTGCAAGTTCTCCGCAGCTGCACTTGCATTGTTATCCACCTTTGTTTCAAATAATTGTTCCAGCTATGTGAGTAGCTCTTTCTTTTCCGTTTGGCATTGCATTGTGGGATAATTGTGCTCATTTTGGAGACTATATACATACATATAGGTTGAACAGAGCTGACTGTGATACCACATTTCTGATGCTGGTAAACAACACAATTGAATTGACTGCATTAAGAAAAATGATTCACCCTGTCCAAAAAACATCCAGGCATCGCCAGAAAAATGGGACACTCTCAAGCAGCCGCACATGAGCCTAACGTCGACTAGAGCAGCATAAAGGACTATGGACTCGTAAATTCTGTGAAAAACTGTTGGGTACTGCCTTTCTCTGAAGCAGTAAAGTAAGAGTGAACCATGAGTGAAAGACTCAGTAAGAATAACATGCATGTGCATTTGCTCACTGGTTAACTCATTTACTGGACTATAAGTGCACTTCACTAAACCCACAATGCCAGACAGCTAAAAAAAAAAAAAAAAGCAGACATTTTGAGTATGTTTACATGGCAACAGAAACCCCAAAGGCAAAGCACTACACCGCATGACACAAAAGAGAGAAATTATTCCCAAATGTTTATTTCCAGTGCTTAGCAGATTAGAGTTTACAAAAATGAACAGAAAAGAACTTTACAAATATGGCTACATGCTATATTTCTAATAGCCGGAGGACTGTACACTTGGAGACTTCTACTTCTTCTTGGTCCTTTTTTTGCTTAAGGCAACCTGCCAAGGTGCATTACGGTTTGACATGAAATCTGCTGTATGTAGCCATGTAGATTGTATCAAAGAGGCAGACCAAGAATAAGACCAAGTGCTGGATAATAAACTCATTAAAAATAAGAACATAGAAAAGGAAATAAAGGCCTTAAAATGGGTATTAAACCACAGCAGTCTGGATTAATGAATGTAAAAATAGTCTTATGAAAAAAAAATTACATTGTTACTACTCCGCAAAATACAGAAGGTATATACAGCCAGGTATATACAGAGGTACCAATTAATTCGATGAATTCTGCAGTCGACCCCAGCTCTAAGTGACTGGAATCGATGGAGTCAATTCCAAGATTTAGTACTCAGTACAACTTGAATTGTTCATTATAAAAATCAATTCATCAGTGAGATCTGCCAACATACAACATACGTACATTTATACACCATTATGATTGGTTGGATGGTTTGATTGACATGGGACCCCTTCACTCAGTTGAACAGTATGACCCATTTGACTTTTTAAGGCAGTTGGGAGAGCAAATGCTGGTCAGATTAAGGGCGTTTTCACACCTACAGCTGGTTAGCTCTGGTGCGAAACAGTTAATCAGGTTATAAACCTGGAATGTTTCCTTTTGATTTGGTTTTTCCCACACAAAGTGCACCATAATGCATCAAAACGAACCATGTGAGAACACACTCTCCGCTTATTGGTCAGACCTGTGTGGGCGTTGGAGCACTGAATCACAAATCGCAGGTGCAAATGGAAAAACACCCTAACATAACTAAGACAGAGGTCTTGAAGGCTGCACAAACTGTAGCTTGCTTCCCTTGGTCAGTTTCCAGTAACTAAGCACTGTACAAAACAAAACAGCCTGCAGTCAATCTGTCAGCCTGATCTTTAAACTCAGTTCCATTTTTCCATTCAGGAAGAGCGTGAGAATCTCTGTTAAGCCTGTTAAATAGGTCAGACAGTCAAACATATGTTTTCATATGTCAGCATGAAACTGTGGCAGCTATAGCAACATAACTGATCATTTCGGTCACTGAGGTAGACAGTTCAGAGCTATTTCAGCAGGAAAAAGCAGACGTATCTTGTACCCGAAAGCAACCTAGCTTCAACAATGTAAAACATCTGAAAATACAGGATGGGACACTTTAAAGTGAACTTTGAACATATTAGTATTTTTATACAAAAACAACGACTACAAACAAAAATGTAAACTTTATAGAAGCAGAGTGAGTGCAGATGTTCCCCCAGAGCTGGGGCTCATTGTAACAGCTGTTAAAAAAATCGAGTAATTTGCTATTTAAAACTCAGTTAGACACGAAAATCAAGGCAAGTATAGTTTTACCAGACTCCCATTGGCTACATATAATTAGTCTATGGCATTTCTGCTGGCACACTAGCAATGCTAATGCGGCAATAGCTTTGCTATTGTTGCAGCAGTGGTGCGAACACCGTGGTAGTGCTGTGTCATAGCATTGCCAACAGTTGGAAAGTGAAGTTAATGCCATGGTATCTATGCTGGATGAGGCCGATGGCTGGTGCAGTAGCAATGCTAACAGTCAATCAGTCAGTCACTTACTCACTTACTCCCTCAGCCAGTCAGTCTGTGAGATTGCCTCATTTAGTATAATGTTTGAACACTGAAAATGTCATGAACAGCGTTGCTATGGTTGAGCCCTGCTCCCAGTTGTACAACGTCTAAAAAAAATAATATATAATAATTAATATAATAATAATAATAATAATAACATACCTTCAACAGATCATTCAAATGTTATCGTAAATACACAGTCATTAGTTAAACTGACCTCAAAATTAAATAAAGAGTTCCTATTGCTTAGCAAGACTCTGCATGTAAAAGAAATAGTACTAAAGTTTGGAGCAGCATACTTGTTGAGTGTCACACTTTTGCTTTACTTACTTAATAGTAAGGCTGGGCAATATGATGATATTTCATCGCATTGTGATGAATTTGGTTATCGTGATACACTAAGCTTTTATGAGATGTGGATATAGTCAGTGCTTAACAAACACAGATTCCATCACAGAGAGTGTAATTAGACTGGAATAAAAATGACTGCACTAAATACAGAATAGGATTTGAAAAGTGGGTTTTAAGAATCAGACACTACTGATGCCTTTTGAATGTTCGTTAAAATATTGGAATGAATATCACATCATTAAAACGTGTTTAAATATCGTGATAGTGTTTTTAGTGTGTGTATGTCAATGATTTCAAGAACTAAGGTATTAAAACCCTCAAAGTGCTCACTACGTAAGGAGCTATCTTGGGCAGGTTGATGACACTGTTTTTTCACTCATCCATTTGTTTTTATTTGATAGAGTTGATCCCCCTCGTGCTTATTATAGTGTCTCCAGATTCTGGGGGGCATAGTTTGTTTGTTTGTTTTTTCTTCTTCAGTCTTTGTGGACTCATGATAACTGTATTCTTTGGTCACTTATTTCTTCTTGTGCCAGTAAAACCAAGCAAGGAGTACAGCAAAGCAGCAGAGCAGACTGCAAATAACTGCAAGTACAATGACCGCTCCATTAGAAGAACCACCTAGAACCAGAAAAAAGGAGAAAGAACTTCAGTAACATGCACACACCCGGCCCAAAACCTTAATAAAAGCTAGAATTCTTTGTGGACGCCCCTTCTCAATCAAGCTGTACCCATTTCTGAAACAGATGTGCAAAAGTCTAGTCCCTGTAGGGAGGTATTGCTAACATTGGCACCATGCCTAATGTCAGACGTGGGCTAGAGGGGAAATAAGCAGTGGAGCTGTGTTCTCTGGAGTTTCTCTGAGCTTGTGAATTTGTTAAAGGCTAGCTAGTCCTTATCATTCTGTTGTGGTGTAAGACAGGATAAGGTTAGATAAGAGGAGACAAGACCAAATTAAACTGTGACCTTCAGTGGACAATACCTCACTGTAGGAAAATTCCTAAAATGCTCAGTCATTGTGACTTATGGGAAATGTTGGCTTGTTGTATGTAGAGACCATTTTGTGCTCTGCAAACCTGATCACAGAAACTTACCAACCTGTATAGTTAGTCACAGTCTGTGTCTAGTTGAAGGTATTAATTAAACAGAGTGGGAGGCATCATATATGGCCTCATCTTTAAAAAAAAAATTTTTTAAAAAGCCTTAATTTCCTGCCTCCCATTTCGTACTCCTTCCCTGCCTCAGCACTGCCATACCACAAATACTATTCTTGGAATAGTGGGCTTGTCCTGCAACAAAACAAAACTGTATGACCTCTGAAACGTTTAAGTAAAGCATGTGCATGCACACCATGCTGAACTTCAGACACACACAGTACGTACAGCTACACTTGGTACCTGGATTTACTAGCAGTCACATTAGATTGTATTCGGCTGCCTAGCAGTCCTGTTCGTCTTTATCCTAGCAGTAAGCTGGTATTTGGCATCCTAGCAGTGAAACACTGAAACATTCCACATCATTCCCCCAAGAGGGCTTAGCAGACCTGAATTAATTTCCTGGCTTTATCAAAAGTATCACAAGTGGGGTAGAAATAATGAACGGCTTGATTTTCACTTCTGGCAGGTTGCTTATGATGGCATGTCATGATGACTTGGATGACTTTAGAGTCAAAAAGGGGAGGGCAGAGCACCACCTAATATACTGGAGCAAGATTATTACTATTATAACTTTTAATACAGGTAGTCTGCACTTCTCTGCTACAGCCGAACACACACACACATTGTTTTTAGGACCTACTCTTAATGAACAGTTCAATCAAAGCAAAGTTATAATTTACTCCAAAGTTACCAATAAAATACCTAGGTGCTTTATTTGTAGGAAAATAAAGACTCCTACAAATTAGAAGAGCAAATATTGCTCAAATATGTTATTGAGCTCTATAATTCTGATTAATATGTGAATAACAGAAATAATTATTTAAACGTTTAAGAGGGTGTGGACTTCTCTCATTGTTTACTTTTGCAGGTTTAAGCCTTATTTGGATGAGATTAGTTTTGCATGGGGGGATGGAGTGATGAAATCGTCACTTCCAAAAAGCGGGATGATAACCCACTGTTTCTGTGCCTTGCACAAGGATTAATATAACCTATAGCCAGAATCTTTACCGCTGCAGGACTTGAACGGTATTATATTACCCCACCTCCCCATGTAAAGTCATTAAGCCTTGTCAACTCATTAATTCTATCCACCTCCCTTCTAGTTTCTAATCAGAGAATTGTGCTCAAGGGACTTTCCTGCCTAAAACCTGCCTAATTTCCATTTTATGTAATATGCTGTAGCACAGCACTGTATCTCTAAGCAACCTTGTGTGAGCAGTAACATGAGCAGCAATTAGAGGGGCTATGGATGACCAGGTTATGGGTTCGATACCCAAGCTCAGCAAGCTGCCACTGTTGGGCCCTTGGGCAAGGCTATTCACCCTCTCATCTCCCCGGCTGCCGCTCCGGGCACGTGTGCTCACGGTCACTGTGTGTGTTTGATCACTAGTGTGTATGTGTGCGTGTTCACTCCATCCATGTCCAACACTAATGGTGAATATGGTTGCCTTGTGTGGTCTTGTCATGGCAGCACTGTTCGCTGGTATCTAATTCTAGCAGTAGCATTAGCTGGTAGCTAGTTTTCTAGCAGTAAAGTTAGCTAATAGCTGGCAGTGTTCAGTGAGAGAAACAAGTCTGCCCTCAATTATGCACCCCAAAGCATGTTCCTTTCACTTGTGTAAAGCTTCATCTGATAAAGATTGTTTTTTTAAGCTTTCATTTAGCAAATATCCCAGTTTCAGGATGAGGTTTGCCCTCACCACACACTGTTAACATTACCGACATGGACACACCTTCTAATGAATGCATTTAGCTACTTTACTGGCACCCATTGCTGACACAGATGTGCAAATTTGCACATGCAGCTTGTCTAGTCCCTCTAGCAAAGTGCTGCCAATGGAATAGGACTCTCTGGAGCAGATAAACATGAACCTATTGGCACCTAATGCTGCCTAATGCCAGGCGTAGGCTAGAGGGGTGTAAAGCCCCCCAGCACTGAGCTGTGGAGCAGTGGAACTGTGTTCTCTAGAATGATAGTGGTGCTCCATCTAAGACTTTTGGGATGATCTGGGGGTAAAATGGGGTGGTGATCGTCCAGCTATACTGGATACAATCAAACCTTCACAGCAATGCTACAAAATCTAGTAGAAGGCCTTCCCCTGGACAAAAGAGACAGTTACTCCAGCAAATTCAGCATATTTTTTTTAATACCATTAACTGATTTCAGGAGAAACAGTGAATGGGCAGATGTCCCAGGACTTTTGTACATATAGTATACCAGGCTAAATAAGCTAACTTTTTAATCAGTAATACTGCATGCCATCTGTGAACTGCTTAATGGTGCAAGCTTTGAAAATGTGTTGTAGCCCACTGATCCATATAACAGTGACGACAGTGACAGACTGCCAACTGCAGCATCTGGAAGGCGTTAAGGAGAGCACCCCCCTTCAGCAAAGACGACTACATGATAGATGGACATGACCACCGCCCAAACATGCATACAGTGTGTAGAAAGGATCTCACCATCAGAGCTGAAGCTGACGTGCCTCTGCAGGTCCTGATTGAGAAGTTGGTTCTTTAGAACAAAGGTGACATTCAGTGCATGGGTGTGGGCGACACAGCTGCTCTTCAGATAAAGGAGTCCTTTTTCTTGGTCTACCCTTTCAAAGATCTCTGTGTTGTGGCTGAGGTTCTGGCCCTGTGTGCCCAGCCACTCCACTTCTGGCATGGGGAAACCCTCCGCTTCGTACTCCATCTTCACTTCAGTGCGGCTGAAGCTGATGCTCAACCTGGGCTCTGTGTAGAAGGCTTCAGAGAGGAACAGGAACAGGTGATTTAACCAATATAACCAAAACTACACTAGTGGTTCTCAACTTCAGTCCAAGGAACCCATTGCCCTTCACAGTTTCCGGCCTACATCATCCAGCTCATCATCTAAGTATTAAGTAAAATCAGATGTATTAGGGCAGGTAGTGCATGAAACTGCAGACCAAAGGGGTCCTAGGACGGGTGTTCTTGTCATGTCATAAAACTAGGTCCTAAGTCCCACCTCATTGTTTCTGTTGACATCTTTTAAATTTCCAGTTCAGACTACCTGGTAGGATACGTAGCACTACCAGACTACAAAGCTCATTGGTATTTGGCATCAAGAAATTAGCAGCAGATCCTTTAAGTCATGTAAGTTTTAAGGTGGGGCCTCCATGAGCATCATTTAAGCCTTAAGAGCCCATCACCCAGTCACACTTTACCCGGTTCACAGGATGTCCTTTCTTGGCGGACTTTTGGTCTGTACTGACCACTGCATACTGGAAACTCCCCACAAGACCCGCCTGATGTTTTGGAGATGTTTTGCTTGCCCATATTTCCTGCTCTCAGAACATCACCTTCAAGAGCTGACGGTTCACTTACTGACTAATATGTAGATCTCCCTCTCTGACGAATACCACGGCCATCTGTCAGTGGTTTTTTAATGTTCTTGCTGATCGGCGTAAATCTAAGCCAGTTTAAATAAAAAGTAAATTTGCATTAATCGAGCTGGGAGGTTAAAACAATTCGAGAGCTGCCTTTTAGATTAGCTAATGCTAAAGCTAACTAGGGCATTATTTGGAGCTCCTAAAGGAGAAGCTCAGCAGGACATGTAATCTTTTACACCAGTTCTTTTTACAAACCTAAAAAAATATCAATGCTGGTACAAGTGAATTAATGTGTGTGGCCTTGCTGTGTGGCCTTGCCACATCTCCTAGCAGCTAAATTCAGCTATGCAGCAGAAAAGCTCCCCTAGTTCAAAAACTAATCTTGACATTGCTCTGAGCTGGCTGGAGCTCTTTAACAGTTTCAGCACAGTTTTACCTGTCTAAACCCAGTATCTCAGCCTAATGTACTTCTAGTGTTGATCTTATTGCAGGTTCAGGGTAATCAGGGTAACCATGGGTCAGATACACATGTGTTTAGCAGGCTGAAGAAACTGGGTAGTTATTAACTGAGTGTCTCCATACTTTTGAACAATAGTGTTTACAATGTTTACTCTCATGATGAAAAGACCTACGAATACCTCCATAGTCCAGCTGCAGCTCTGCTCTGTCCGTGCCCCCGTGAGCACTCACCATGCACTGGTATCGACCAGCGTCTCCTGGCCTCACATCTGTTATTCTAAGAGAGGCATTTCCTTTCCCCAGCTCCGTGTAGAACAGCGCTGTCCGGTTCTGGTAATACGAATCCTGCCGTTCTAGCTGATCCTTAAGGTAATAGAAGCTGTGGACCACTCGAGAGTCCTCCTGTCGCTGCCAGGTGACAACCAAGTTGGATAGGTTATGACCAGGGTCAGGGGTGAACTCGCAGCCCAGGACTACGGTGTGATGTCGAGCTGCGACCAAGTGGACTGCTGGTACAGTGACCTTGAAGGAGCCTAAAAACAACACAAATGTTACTTTTTAAGGGACGTTAAAACGTTAAAAGTGTTTTATTGTGTGTCTGCCAGCTTCTGTGGAAGGAGTCCAAATCATTGCTATTCCCTAGACTACACTGGGTTGTTAGAGGCACCAACTAGTGCTACTAAAAAATGGCAGGCCTTATTCTGTCCTACAAAAGCCTTTCTTTCTCCAAAAGCAACAGAAAAGAGCAGCAGCCTGACATCACCTAACCATTCATCTCCATTCATTCTTCTCTCAGACGTCTGTGACTGATATGGAGAGAGAAAGGGCCACCTGAAAGAAGCAGGGCAATTGTACTCTCGGGGATTCGCAGTCACATAGCACTTCTCCCAGTAAAAACGAAACCCTTCCCAGGACAACCTCAACACATAATTTTCAGAGTTTAAAAGAAATATATAAAAAAATTGAATCAGTGTAGAAAATAATTAGCAGATTAATCCATAATAAAAAATATTGTTTAGCTGGAAACAAAATAGCTCAAAAGAGCTTCACCCCACAAGCAGCTTTCTAATTTATTTATTTATTTATTTTTAAAAGGGAGACATTTATATTTACCTATACTTCCATTAAAAAAAGGGTTTTAACCACAGTAAAGCTTTTGTTCAACCATACAAATGGTCAGGGTATCATATTAATAATTATATGAAGAAGAAGAACAACAAACACAACAAGGATGAATTGTGAAATGCTGTAAACTGTGTGCTGCTATACCATAAAATCGAGTCGGATATTATACCGTGAAAACCTCATACAACCCCAGTAGTAATACTGTAATTCTGTAGTAATGCAAAACAATCTGTAGTAAAACAGCATCACCACAGGCCCACTGCATCCCCCAACCATTCTGTGCTGAATCTCTTTGAAGATAACCGAGATGTTTTTTTTCCTGTACTCTCTGGGATTCCCACTCACATAACGCTTCTCCCAGTAAAAACAAAACCCTTTCCAGGATAACCTCAATGGCAGTAATAATTGCAGTTCAACAAGCGAACCTGCATATTGCGTCCCACGCAGTGATCAGATTTCAGTCTGACTAACTGGAGACACATTTGGCTACCCAGTGTAAATGCATGCAGCTAATATTTTTTCAGGATACAATCCACATACTAGCCGCTTGCCTGCCTGCCTGCCTAATACACACCGGCCACATTAATAAAATAATCCAACTGATAGTTGTCAACACAGGTTAGAGCAGGAAGTTACATCTCCAGGAGCAGAGTTGGGGACACCCAGTCAAACGTGTGTATTTTACAACACTTGAACATGGCTTAGCCGGATCCCATTTAATGGCTGCATTGGCTTAATTAGCTCAGTTCACACTCCTGCCACACTTACCATTGTTTTTTAAACAAAACAATGACTACACAAGCCAATCCCAGTCAGCATCACCACAGGCCCTCTGCATCCCTCAACCATGCTGTGCTGAATCTCTCTGAAGATAACCGTAAAAGTTGGCAGGAACACGACTGGAACATCTGACGAAGGGCCTTAAGTAGTGCTCACTGGGTGCACTAGTGGATGGAGTGACAAACAGACAGTAGAAGCAGATGCTTTTTCTTTCAGGATAAGTCAGAGTAGAAGAAGGGGGCTACTCAGAAAAAGAGAAGGGCTTGGAGTTCTGATTCAGCTGTTACCTTCTAATTAACACTGGAAACCGAATCAGCAGCTTGGTTCTGGACATGACTGGATTTAGGCCAGGTTCTAATACACTAGGGCTTTTGTCTGTACTCGAATAGGCTTCCCACTGGCCACAGAACAAAACAAGTCAGAGGCTTAGTGCACGGTCACACATTCACCAGACCGTGCTTAGAGGAATAGTTGCAGGTCTGCAGTTCTATACTGCAGATTTACTCATTGACTAAGGTATGTCTGGTGTACAGTGAAGGTGCTTCAGGTGGTTCTTTGAGTGATGCCGCAGAAAAAACACTTCCAAAACAAAAACATGTTTCTAATGTAGAAGAATGAGTGAAGAACCTTCACTTGAGGTTCTTTACCAATTCAAAGGTTCCTCCATTAGAAACATGGTTCTTATATTTTTATAGGAGTGTAGAAGGTTGCTTCTTTAGTGTTGGCCCAAAGCTTTGAGACTAGAGCTGGGCAATAAGATGATATTGTATCAGATTGTGATAAATTTTGTTATGGTAATAACAATATGCTTTTCTTAGCATACGGAGGAGACCGTTAGTGCTTAATAAAAACTGTTTAGCTGCAGGTTTCATTACAGACAGTGTAATTAGACTGGTTTAATTAGATGAAGAGCAGCAGATGTTGAATAGAAATCACTGTATTCAGTACAGAAGAGGATCTGAATAGTAGTTTATAAGAATCTGTCCCTGCTGATGGTTTTTAGTCTGTGATTACATGTATCATGATTAATATATGCGAAACTGTAGAAGTCTTTAAGTATGATATAGTATTTTTACCATATCAATCCGATATTAGGGTTGGATATCGGTCCCATTATTAAGAAAAATTAGCTGGATCGGGAGAGAGAGATATAGGGGGCACTTTTCATCAAACTAGTTTTGACAGGTCGTCTCGACCAATCAGATCGTGCCACGTCATCAAGCCACGCCCCCTGTATGTCCCTCCCTCGATCAATCAAAAGCGTGCATTTTCACCGGAAGTCCCGCCTTCTGGATATCTCTCCTTCCGGAAGTCCCGCCTAGTGTATTGCCGTCCAATCGGATAGCTGGGGCACTTTTCATCAAACGTATCTGACAGGTCCCTTCCGACAACTGTTACTCATTTCCACCCCCCAAAACTGTGCCACGTGAGAGAGAGATAGAGAGATAGAGAAAGAGTTGATCAGAGATCTTTAGACTTTTATTTACGATTCAATCACGTATTACACGCAATGATTCGGTAACATCATTTAAAAAAGGCGCCCAATCAGGTGGCCGAGATACATACAATCGAGCAAATCAGAGTATGCAACGTCATAAGTCTCCACCTATTCATTCAACAGGCCCTGTAGGCCGAAGGATTTAAAGGGTCAGTGTTTGTGCGGCAGTTAGGGTTAGAAGATAGCCGCAATAATCATGGCTTCTGTCACAGATGCACGCAAAAAAATACGGCCGACCCTAGCAAGAACAAAAATGCGCTTGAAAGACACAGACACGATTCATGCGTGGCGTTTGTCTAAAGGCGGTTATTTCGGGTTCTATTTTGATCAAGAAAATGACAGAGTTGTGTTGTACAGCAGGGCGACGTCGAGAGTGGAAGACACAGCTACCCATTTTACCTTGCATCGCTATGACTGGGGTAATTTCAAGAAGCGCACCGCTGAATTGAACAATTTTATGAAAAACAGACCTAAGGGTACTAGTCCTGTATTTACAATACTCATAACACCCTGGAAACCATCAGGCCAAGCATCGTCATACACTTTTGGCTTACAAGCCTTCGGCGATGAGGACGGATCCAACTCCATATGTCTGTCTACCTTGCACAACCGCAAGCGCTCAGCGAGCGGCGTTTTGCTTGAAAAAAAAAGATTACCACGTGACGGTACAGTGGGACGACTGGAAAGAGATATATGAAGATTTTGTCAAAAACGTCGAACCATTGTTTGATGAGCTGGAACGAATCAAAGGTATGGAGAGATTAAAAATGAGACTGAATGATCATTTTGATTCCGACATCAGCTATCCGTTTGTAAAGGTTCACGATCTGGAAATGCATCGTGTGTTTGTGAAAGAGGTTGGGGGCGGAGTCAAAGTTGTGACCCACACCCCAGAACGCAGAGTATAAAGTCAGATCCTTGTACCGGTCATCAAGGAGTCACAAAGATTTTATTTTTTTCCTACACGCAGTGACGATGGGGATCTCATCGGCAATGGCTCAAGAACTCTTAAACTTGTATTCCTACGTTCCTAACACTGAAAACATTTCCTCTGATTTACCTCAGACTGAAGCGATGGTGGAAATCGACGGGTGTGTAAGTTCGGCTGTGCTTTCCATCATCCGTGCTGTGACGGGTGATCTGATGGACAAAATCATTGAAAGTGATATGCATGAAAACTGAAACAGATGCGCCATCGACCACCCCAGCCAATTACAGCACACCTGCTTGTTTGAGCCTGAAGATCTGTACCTACACTTTAACGCTAAAAGGCTGTTGACAAAACTTTTTAGGCCTTGGTTGAAATACACCTTAGCCAGGGCTCTAAAGTTGTGCGGAATCTCGAACGTGCCGACTTTGGAAAAACTCCAAACCTTTGCTGAAACGGTCGTGTGCGAATTACGAGATGAACGTGACTTCAAGACATCTCTGCAAGAGATCAAGGACAAAACTGTAACTGTTTACAACGATGGAGTGAAAGAAGATATTATCGACTATTGGAACTTTCATTGCTCTCTGGACCCCCTTGAACCGTCTCTGACATGGGTATCATCGTCTCTTCCGCCAACTCCTTCTCCAAGAAATGCCTGAGGACCCGGGGTAAATCTCTGCTCCGCAAAATGATTGAACTGAGAGTCGATGATGAAACGTGTCTGAGACAAATATCCGTGGATGACGCTTTATCAAAATTACACCGAAAAATGGAAGTTGTGCGATCTTCATCCTCGAATTGGAACATTTTAATTTCTGTTGCGGCAAATAGTTCATACCCCTTACACGAATATATGCATCACGTTTTGTCTCATATGTTTGAAATATCGACCGAATATAACTCCGGTCACTTACTATGTATCTTTACCTATGTAACCGACGTGTGTGTTTTGAAAATGTTAAACAAGGAAACTGTGGATGTTGAAAAAACAATTGACTCTTTGTTATCTTTTTTAATAGAACATAATGTAAATATCTTTCATATTGCGAGACTTTTGTAAGAATAAATGTTGCTTACACAATCGTTTTTGACCATTATTGCAGAGACACGGCGATATGTCCGAGAGGTTGTTGAAGAATATATATTATAATCCCTCAAATCCAGGGTCTTATGGAGGGGTTAAGAGTTTACAAAGAGCCGTCGTTGAGAAACTAGGTAAAAGGGCAAACGACAACGATGTTAAAAAATGGTTAGCGGCTCAGGATGCGTATACTCTTCACAAACCCATTTCTGTGAAATTGAAAAGAAACAGAGTTTTTGTGAAAAATGTTGATGAACAATGGCAAGCCGATTTAGTGGATATGACGAATGTGTCGGATAGTAACGATGGTATGAAATTTATGTTGACGTGTATCGATATTTTATCTAAATATGCTTGGGTACGTGTATTACGAAACAAGACCGGAGCTGAGGTAAACAAAGCTTTTGATTCCATTCTAAAGGAAGGGCGAGTTCCGAGAAAACTACAAACCGATCAAGGAAAGGAATTTTTTAACAAAAACTTTCGAGGCTTAATGAAAAAGCACAACATAACTCACTTTGCTACAATTTCCGAACAGATATCGAGAGAGCCTCCGGTATACAGCGTAGGCCATATGCAAATAGTGCCCTTCTTACTGACATGTATGTGACAGGTCATTTGGTCAAAATACCCCAAGAATCAAACACTACAGCTCCCTTCTGGCCCTGTCTAAACCGTCCTGTTCAGAACGGCCAGTTCCTTTAAATGATCATGAGCCACTGCTCACCACACCTCCACAAACCTAAAGCACAACAGGTAGAAGTTTCGTTATTGTCCATTTTTAGTTTTCTCTAAACCTTGTAGCAGCTCTGCACACTGTGTAAATAATTTTGACTGATTGATTGTTTAATTAAAAGTTTACATTCTGCAAATGTTTTGGTGTCCGATTATTTATAACATAATGGTGATCAACGCTGGTTGGAGGGACCCAACAGACTCTAGAAATGCCACTGGTCATGGCTCCTCAAGAAACATCAGATTCTCTACACCACGCTAGAAAAAAGGACATGAGCTCAGTGGAAAGCTGAGGACACGTAGGCAACAGGTTGCTGTGTTAGCCTTCTCCACACCATTAGCTTGTAAATGTAATGCTAATGCTAAAAAGGCCCACAGCCATTTGTGTGGTCTTGGTGAGCAAAACTTTGGAAAAAAATCTAAAATGTGGATTTTAGCTGTGAACTAAACATATTATATTATAATATAATGTATTATATGTTATAGCTTTTATCCTTTAGCATAAAAGTTACATATTTATCCATGAGCCTCCTTTTAAAATCAAACATTCGGCATTTCTGGAGTTCAGTAAATACAACAAATATAAACAAGTGTCAGTTAAGTTGATTTTGTGAAGCTGATATTAATCAGATATACAATAGCAGAAACTTTTGGGCACTCTAAACCCAATGACATTTAGTCTTTTAGCTTTCTGAAGCTGTAGATGTTAAAGCCAGAGGACTGTGGGGTTCACTATAAAGGCTTTGGTTTAGACTTTGGTTCATAGTGGAATTTGAGGCATGTTTATATGATGTTTTGAATCGTTTTCCAGTTGTAGAAGTGCTCCCCATTTGAGCTTAAGGCTTCAAACAGATGGTTTGCCATCTTAGCCTCCAGGATGTGAATCCATTCTCCCTCCACACACGCCACTGGCTTATATTATATTGCTTTTAACCTCCTGCATAAAAGTAAATAAACAAAACATGCCATGGCACCTAAGTTTGGATTATTTTTTATTTTATACACGTGGTTTTGGAGGGACCCAGCCCTTTAAACTACAGAAAGCCTGTGCTAAACGACACAACGTTGTGCATCTGTTTCTGGACACACTGTTTCAAACACATCTATCTGGAGCTGTTCTTGCTAAAGGGAAACACCACCGTCCCTCGAGGATTGCACGTGTGAACCAGTATGCCAGTATTTCCTTATTGGAAACCACTGCCACGCTCCAGTAGCTTACATAACGAGTGTAACCTCATCGTGTCCGTACAGCCTGCACTGCTTTTCTAATAGGAGCACCACTAACCCAAACTGCACAAATACAACCACAGACAGGCTGACACGTACCTGCACATGGGAAGAGGCTGTTAAGGAGGCTGGTATACAGCAAAACGTCCCAGCACCAGCTGGTTCTGTATCGACCGGTGGTCATGATGGTCATCACCTCGTTAGCAACGCGTGGTAAGTCCTCGCTTTCACTTCTTGGTGAAGGTTTTTACGCACTTTTACGCACTTTTACGCACTTTTACGCACTTTTACGCAGCTTGTAGAAGTGTTATCATCTGAGTGGAGTGTGGGGGCGGTTCTTAGGAGGAGGTGCTTACTGGTGGACAGCAGCTTCTTTCCCATCATAGAGTCATAGTGTAATGATAAGTCTTGTATCTTGTGTGTATTAAGCTGTTAAATAATATATAAAAACACACCAATTATCCACAACATTAATACAACCCCCTCTTTGTCCCTCTTTTTATGTCAGCTCCACCTGCCCTACAGTAGCACTGTGTGCGTCTATAAGTCCAGACTGTATCCATCTGCTTCTCTGCAGCCTCTGTTAGCCTCCTTTCACCCTGTTCTTCAATGCTCAGGACCCCACAGGACAGACTGACCACCACAGAGCAGGTATTTTCTGGGTGTTGGGTCATTCTCAGCACTGCAGTGACATCGACATGGTGGTGGCGAGGGGACTGTGGGGTTCACTATAAAGGCTTTAGTATAGACTTTAGTTCATAGTGGAATTTGAGGCATGTTTTGATGTTTAGATGTTTTGAAGATGTTTTCATTTTGCTGTTGGAGAAGTGCTCCTCTTTTTAGTGTCCTAGCCTCCAGGATGTGCTGGTATTTTGTGGAATCTGTCCTCCCTCCATACATGCCACTGGCTGCAACACAACCCCAAAGCATTCACTTCTATGCTTCACAGTTGGCAAGGTGTTCTTTTAATGATTTTAATTCAGTTTGGGGTTTTTTTCTTCTAATGTTTTTTTTTTTTAATTCTTCAAATTACTGGATGTTCACACACATTTTAGTTTGTTTGTTTGTTTGTTGTTTGTTTTAGATAGCAACAACGTTAACACTTTCAGCTGACACTAAACAGAGGGATGGTGTGGCTGCCCTCGTTTTCATTCCATTCAACAAAAGCAACCTCATAAAGCTGCTCAACTGATTAAATAAGTGGAACCAGATGTGCTTCTGCTTCACTGGAATGAAACCCGGTAGCCACATTGACCTATCAACAATATACCTCCCAGCCAACATGCTTATGTGGGACTCAAATTCCAGATAGGCATGGGCTCTGAGGTTTGTGTGTGGTTACTGGAACCCATTTGGCCTTCCTAATTGGGCCCCATCATTACAGCCCATTCTTGTCTCCCTTACTTCCCAGCTAAGCCCCATATGCAATGTACAACCCAGATGGGGCCCATGTTTAATCTGTCCTGGTCATATCATTGACCCCGGTGGGACTCTGGTGGGCATCCATGTGTGGGGCCAAATTTGTAATTCCCATTTGGGATAAGCATACAGACACCCCCATGGGCATATAAGTTAGGCTTGAACTAAAGATCTATTAAATTCACCTTAATATTTCCTAACCCTAAACATCACCCTGACCTCAACCCAAAGACTAATCTAACTTTCACCCCAGTCCTAAAACCAACCCTAACATTATACAGAATCAACTTTTCGTTTAAACCACTGTGTTAATAATTGGAAGAACATTTGTAGATTCATAGCTGTAATGAGCCACACATCACCGCCTCTCAGTCAGACTGATGGGCTGGTTTTCAACATGAGGGCTTGATTAGTTCCAGGAAGAGCGACATTACTGTCACAACAACTATCTAGAAAACTTTGTTCTTCCAGCCTGATAACAGCGTGAGGGAAACCAGTGTCAGTGTACAAGTGCACACATGCAGAACAGATTGGGATGGTCTCACCATGCCAGTCAGGGATGAAAGCGATCGTCTAGCCTCCCACGCTGGAAGTTACTGAGTTCTTCAGTCTATGGCCTACTCTACTGCCAGTGTTTGTCTATAGAGACTACAGGGCTGTATCACTGAGTTTTTGCATCTGTTAGCAATGGGCGTAGCCTAAGCCACAGAGCCTTTTTAGGGGTGCATGTCAAAACAAATTGAACAACACCATGATTGATCTGTTCACGCCTTCGTCTGAGGATCAATAGCACACAGTAGAGAAATAGACAGACCGTCTATGCAGGGGCGAAGACTGATGCCTCTAGTGCGGTGCGACCAAATTTCCCAAGTGCAAGCTGTAAACTGTTAGTAAAGGTTGGATTTGCTAGTGTGGGAATTGTAGTAGATTTATGAGTATCACTATGTTAGCATTTTTCAGCATTGTTGGACTGTTTGTGTGTGTGTGTGTGTGTGTGTGTGTGTGTGTGTGTGTGTGTGTGTGTGTGTGTGTGTGCAAACTCACAAGTAACACCCAACCAACCATATGGCCTACCACTACTTGGCACCACCTGAGCAATCACCTCAGACACCACAGAAACCACCTGTGATACAGGAGCAACTGCCTAGCAACAACCTAGCAACCACTAATCATGGCAGCTGCCTGAAATACTATAACAATCACCTTGCCCATCAAGTGTTCACTTAGCAACACCACAGTAACCTCCTGGGACACCGCAGTAAGCACTTATTAAGCACCTTGCAACGCCATTGCAACCACCTGGAACACCATCACAACCACTTGGTAACAGTGTAGCAATCACTGAGCAAAATCATAGCAATCATTTAGCAACATCATAGTAACCACCTAGCAACCACTTAAAATATAGCAACCACTTAACAACGCCATGGCATCTACCCAGCAATCACTTAGCAACAGCATAGCAACAACCTGGGATACCATAGCAAACACCTAGGATATCATAGCAACCACTTAGAAACTCCATAGCAACTACGTGGGATACCATATCAACCACTTAGCAACAACATGACAAAACAATAGCAACCATTTATTAATAATTATTAATAATTATTATTAGTAGTAAAAATATTTCTCTGTGCTACGTTAATATCAGTAACACTTCTGTTTGATATTGGTTTTAAAAATGTACAAGAAAATAACATTCAGACTCCCGCTGTTTATCACTGCAGTGCCTGTTCTCCTGTTTCCACAACACAGTTAACAGGACCTTTTTAAAGCGGGATAAGTGACTATTAAAGCAACAGTGCTGAGAGAAAGGCTGAGAGAAAGGCTGAGAGAAAGGCTGAGAGAAAGGCTGAGAGAAAGGCCGAGAGAAAGGCCGAGAGAAAGGCCGAGAGAAAGGCCGAGAGAAAGGCCGAGAGAAAGGCTCAGAGAAAGGCTCAGAGAAAGGCTGAGAGAAAGGCCGAGAGAAAGGCCGAGAGAAAGGCTCAGAGAAAGGAGCATGAGCCTAGCTATCTTTGTTAAAAAGGTCATTGTGATTGACCATGTCTCCAAACTATCCTACCAGACATGGGCATCAGTCATTGGGACATGTATGAGTGGAGATTGTATCTCTGTTTTTGTTGTTGTTATTTTGTATCAGAATTTTATGATGGACCAACAGGAATGCTCCAAAATGACCTGGGAGCATTTATGTTTACATTGACTTCTATCAATTCTTGTGTAAAGTTGCTGTTTGGAGATGACAAATGAGGGTTTTGCATGACAGTGATGAAATCTGTTAGTTGTTTTCCTGCACTACTGTAAAATAAACCAGCGGTGGACAAGGTACACAAATCCTGAAAATATGGCTACTCTTTTAAATTAGCATATAAGTAAAAATAGTCCTCTAGAAATATTTGTACTTGAGTTAATGTTTAAAAATACATGTAAATGCATGTTTTTACATAAATGTAAAAAGGTGTGTTTATAAATATGTATGTACTTCCTAGGGGGGTGGGTCTGTGAGGATTTTTTGGCAGGAAAAAAAAGGAATGAGAAACAGTGCCTTTTTTCTGTTGTGTATATAATGTATATACTGTATGACTGGCCTCAGTTCTTCCATTTAAAAAGTACTAAAAGTTATTTTAAATATTATATATTTATACTGCATATTTTTGACATATTACATATATTTGACATATACACAATTGATTTCTCTGTTTAAAAAAATATCATGTTAGACTATACGTTGTTGTTATGATTATTATTATGATTATTATTATTATTATTATAGGGCAAGGTACAGGTAAATGGCAGGCAGCGGTATCTCCTCGGCGGCAGTGCTGCGTTGGGACATCCAGGCCCCCAACCGCATTAAATCACGCAGTGAAGCAGAGAGGCGACTGGCACCGGATGAAGGGGCTTTCCGAGTCGCAGCACAAGCTTAAGCTCCCCATGTTTCCCAGACTCTAACATAGGGTGGAGCGATGTCAGCAGACATTTATAAGACATTGGGAAGATGTTCATAAGACATAGCTTTGTACATTTATATTGGGGCCCTGATGAAAGAAAACTCAGATTTAGGTCCCCAGAGTATGTAGTGTTGGTATTAGCAGTTGTGTTGTACAAAGTCTCAAAATAAACACTTTAAAATACTTTTTAAATACTGGAAATACTTTAATAAGAAGCAAATACTTGAAAGTACATAACTGAACTATATCCACTTAAAGGTATAGCTGTACTAATCGAGACAGATGTAGACTAAACAAACTCACTGACTTTACTTGAAGACCTTAGAAGGCCCTGGCTGCAGATCTTGGCTCGAGTCAGTCTGGCGCTCACCTCAGTTGATGCACGTTTCGTTGTAATAAAAAAAAAATTTTTTACAAACAATCTTAAAAAGGGCTCCTGTACTGGCATTGCCTCCAGAGTCAGTTTGGAGCTCTGCTTTGAGTTTTATTTAAAACAAACAAACAAACAAATAAATAAATAAATAAATAAAGTTTTATTTATTTGTTGCATACATGGGTATACCCATTACAATTAGCAGTGAAATGCCTGCTCACATGAATCAATAGAATAGAATATAGGGTAGAATGTATAAAATAAGTCAAATACATCTGTCAAATAAAACAACCCAAATTATGTTTAAAATATATACAGAGATAATAACAAATATGTAAACTAATTAAAATAGCAGTGTATACACTTAATTTACATTTTTACATTTAACTTTTGCAAATATCAGTGCTGGTGAAAAGGTGTCATTCTTAATAGTTGTATTAACTTTGAACACAAGCTGTGTAGGATGAGAAATTAAAACTTGTAAGGTATTAAAGCAGCAACAACAATAAATCAAATATGTAATTAAACAAGAAAAGGTGTATACATATATATATATATATATATATATATAAAACAAAATGATCAAATCCTTGAATATGCATTCCTTATAATAGAAAATATCCTTCCTTATCAGAACATAAATCTATTGAATGAAATCTGTCAATATGGCTACATCCTCAGTGTCTAATGAACATCTTGTTCAGCTCAGAAGACTGGGCTGCAATCTGGTAGCTCTAACAGCTTGAAAAGCTTAGGTCACTGTGTCCTTCTCCAGAAAAATCGGTCGCCAAAAAAGTCTTATTGTCTGAAAAGGTTAAGGAGAAGAAATGAGTGGAAGGAAAAATGTCCGCCGGGTAGAACAGGCGTATGTTGGCCATGATAAGTAGAAGTTACGAGCACATAACTCAGCTTGTTGTTCAAAAGTTTATACACCTGCCCCTGAGCCCACTTCCTCAGTTTCATTCCTGTCCAACCGCCTTCAGCAGACCATCTAAAGCATAAAAACACAAGCCAAGAGGCCATCCCCAGGGCCAGAACCAATGTTCACCAGGACACAGCTAATTACAAACTGTAAAATGTTCCTTTATGTAGTTAAATGGGTTTAAGTAGAACAAGCTTTAAGTCATCGTCTCATATTCCCATAGCCATGTCATTTCTCTGGATTCTCCTTGAAGACCACAAATGATTTAACCATCAATGTTTATTTTATTGTAAGTGTGTTTGATTATTGGGTTGTGTTTAAGTCACTGAATTAAGGTCCTGTGTTATTTCAAGCTCTTGACACATGTAAATAATTCACAATAAGAGCTAGCCTGGCAACAATACAAAAGATGGTTGTTGACGTCAGTTAAGTGCCAGGCGAATACACCCCCCTGAACATCAATGGCTCTGTTGTGGAGTTTCTCTCACTTGGTCCCTCAACACCAGCTCCATAGCCAAATAAGCCCACCAGCGCCTCTACTTCCTGCAGAGACTGAGGAAAGCTCATCTTCCCCTTTCAATCCTCACCATGTTCTACAGCTAGGTACATTTCTGTGTACTGAAAGTAAGGAAAGGTAGTAGGGGAAGTGGTGGCTCAGCGGTTAGAGCTCAGGGCTGTTGATGACAGGGTTGTGTGTTTGATACACAGGCTCGGCGATCATAAATTCAAGTCCCAGTAAGGGCTCAGCGCTCCATTATCAAAAGCCTCCCAGTCTGAAGACATCATGTGATAGGAGACAGTGTGATACCTCTCATTAAAAGAGCTTGTTCCAGAGCTACACTGAGTGAAAAGAAATTCACTGCTAGTTGAAAAGCTTTCGTTATATAATAACAAGTGCAGTACTTTACCTAGGAGACATAAACACTAGTCATTAACATGGAAACTTGTCAAACTCTTATCTAAAAGCTGTGACTCATTCTTATTATTTTTGGACATAGAAAAGTATGATTTCCATGGGTACAATGGATGTTTAATCAAAATAAACAGAATGAGGGTAAAAAAATCGCTGAACTTTTCCTGTTGTGAGATTCCAGATATAAACTCAAGAAATGTCCCGAGCAGGAGATGAAAAATCCCAGAATTAAACAACAGACTCAAAAGAACAGTATTAACGCTGAGGTCTTCACCTTTACATCTTCCAAAGGAAGCAGTGTGGACATAAAGAAAAGAGTAATGTGCTGGTTTAGACGTGTAGCTCCAGAGCCAGAAACAAAGCTTAGTGTTGAGTTTGTCAAAAACAGAGGCAACAAAGCCAAACTCTTAGGAAACGGTCAACCATTTGGCTTTAGAAAGCTTGTGGCTCATTGTTTTTAACCGCTAGAGGGAATCCTAAGTATGGGTTTGGTTACAAAGATTTGGGGGTTTCAAAAGAAAAGTTAACAAGAAGCTTTCTGTAGTTCTACTATGGTTTTAAAGAGTGAGGGCATTTTCACACCTACTACAATACTAAAAAATATTGATATTATTTTTATACATGTTTATATTGTTGTTATTATTATTATTATTTCTATGGTATTTTTGTGATTTTTCTAAATTACAATCAAAAGTATGTCAAATTACCATTATGATGTATAATATAATAATAAAAAAAAATATATATATATATATAATTGTTAGTATAGACTTTTATATAGAACAGACTTTTATAATGACAAAGTATACTTATTTATGTTATATATATATATATATATATATATATATATATATATATATATATATATATATATATGTATATATATATATACATAAATAATTATACTTTGTCATTATAAAAGTCTGTTCTATATAAAAGTCTATACTAACAATTTACATTTTTTCAATTGGCAGCAATGGTTGCCAAACAAAACCTGCAAAGTCAAATGTATAATTAAAATGCAGTAAAAAATGTGAATTTACTGACATTTTTATTAAAGTTTCTGCAGTAAAACACTGTTAACCTGCATTATTATTACAATTAAACACCTTCAGAAAAATGACAACCCTAAGGCCCCATTCATACCTTGGTTTCTGTGACCACTTGTGATCAGATTTCTCACAGGGGCATGGCTAACTCGTGTGGATGGTGGACGGTCTGGTCTCACGTTTATGATGTATTCTCCAGCTAGGGCAGGGATGTGGTTGATGTTGGCGGTGCTTTGCTGTCAGGGAAGCGCTGATGCACTTTGTCGCTCACACAACAAGAATAATGTGAAGAATGTGTGGACGCGCTGTACCCCGTTCATACTTTGTGCTGGCCTCTTCTGATTGGATCACCCAGGCTGTATGTGGTTGGTGTGGCACAACAGATAGAACACTACTGGCAAATGAGCTACCACACCATGTGGGAGACTGGGGTTCGATTCCCAGTCTGGGTGACTGTGCTGTGCTACACCAACAAGAGTCCTTGGGCAATACTCCTAACACTACATTGGTCCACATCTGTAATATGACTACTGTAATGCAAGTCGTGTGCTAAATGCCATAAATGTAAATGTATGTTCAATGATAGGTGTGAATGGGGTCTGAAAGTTCTGCAGCAAACATATACATTTTTCCCATTGGCTCCTGGTACCCTCTATTTGGATACAGGGCGTGTCCTCCAGTCACTAAGACTCACCAGCATTGTGTTTCCACAGGGCTACCTTCTCTTGGGTGAAATTTCGGTGGTGTAGAGGGTGAGTCTGTACCGGTTGTGTGGCTCAGAGGTCAAGCTCATGCTACTGTGTTATTGTTCTGATAGTTTTTGACAGACAGAATAGGGTGTTTTGTTGTAGAGTGCTGTCATTTTGTTGAGGGTGGTTGTTTAATATTTTAGGGGGAAGTCTTACAGACTTAATAACAGACTATAAACAGTCTCTGAATTCATTGTTCTTCCACAGAATCTTGTTTTTACACAGGGACTGAATCCAAGCACAAATTGTGCCACAATAAACCACGTAAAAGTAAATACAGGAACACTTCTGTGTTCTGGACTAGTGCAGATTTGCACTAGCAGATGGTATCTGCTTATATCTGTAGTAATTATCTGGGCAGTATGACTATGAAGGCTGTTTAGCTCAGACATGTGGAGTACACCTCTCTCCAGAGTTTGTTTGGGAACAGACTGAAACCACTACTTACTGTCAGTATGTTTATTGGCCCTGAGATCTGAGATGACTATATTCAAACCCGCCCAAATAAATCACACCCAGAGTGAGAACAGACAAGGGTCTGATTTAACCACAAGTGTAAAAACGCCCTGGACAGTACTGATACAGGGGTAACATGATGAGTGATTTTGTGTGTGACTTTTTAAACTGGTTACTTAGTCCTTAGTCCAAATTTATTTGTATAGCTTTTAACAACTGTTGTCGTCACAAAGGAGCTTTACATAATTAGTAATTAGTAAAAGACAAAAAAGAAATAACATAAGAAGACATGAAGGATCCAAGACCTCCAGTGAGCCCCAACGGCGACAGTGGCAAGAAAAACTCCCTCAGAGCTGGAGGAAGTAACCTTGGGAGGAACCAAGGGGGACCCGACCCGTCCTCCTCTGATCAGAACTATTTATAAATTATTGATAAAAGTTACCAAACCACCAAGACTGTTGAACTGCTCTGATCATAATCATAATATAATAACCATAGTATAGTAGAGGTTAATATAGTCATGGCAGAGATGGTCAGAGTAATGATAGTTAATAGTGGTGATATTAATAGTGGCAGAATAGTGGCAGCACTGGTGGCATTGGGTCAGAGAGTCCAAGATATTGGGTGGGTATTAAAAATGACTGAAATTTGGTCCCAGCGGCCACATTCACACTACTTTAGTTAAGTAAGCAGTAAGCAGCAACCGCATACTTCGTCAGCCTTTACTTGTACCAGTATTAGAGGTGTAAGAGAATATCAATACTCAAAAACACAAAAGTCTCATTTTTAATGAATAGTTTAGATGTAAAGCTTGGTTGCAGGCCATCATTTAGTGTTGTGTTTAAACTCTGACCACTAGATGGCAGTGTTTTATTCTCTGTCTTTAGATCCCACTGTTCTGATTGGATAAACAGTAAACTTTCCTTTTACTCAGACTGTATGTATTTGACAGGGATTTTCTCCCCAATTTAGCCAGATACCCAATCCATACATAATCTCCTCTCTGACATGTGCGCAGCCATGGCAGCCAGGCCGTACCTTTTTTTCCCCAGAACTGCAGCTAATGCAATGTCACCATCAACCACCATGCTTGGAGAAAAGCACTGTGTACCTGGCTCTGCTATATCAGCCTATAGTGATATGGTAGGAAAGTGCTATCTGTAAAGCCTGGAGAGAGAGCAAGACTAATTGGGCTCTGGGCCTCGGATGCTGATGACTGGAAGCATGACCAGGATTCAACCTAGCAATCTTCTGGTTATAGTGACAGTGCCTTGTTCTGCTGGACCACTCTGTGTCCTGTATGGTATGCTATGGTGTTTTTTTACTTTTATACTGAGTATTCCCAAAAAATAGATTTTAAAATATTACGGTATTGCAGTATTTATCATCACAGCATTTTGAACTGGAAACCTCTGTATCGGCAAGTTCCTATTGGTTCTTACCAATACACACAGCCCTAATCAGCATTGCGTGATTATTGTCTAGCCAGACTACAAAGCATCCACATATGGATAGTTAGCTTTTCAGAAAAGGTCTGCTGTTCGAGTACCTTATAAGGATGGATGTTTGCCTGCATGTTGTGTTATTCATCTGCAATGTGAGCGTGACTGTGACTGCTGTTTACCCTGCCTGCCTCCAAAACCACTTTACATCATCCCATTCATATTTTAGGGGTTTCTGGTGCTGCTCAGTTGTTTATTTTAGAAATGATATACTGACTAAAACTTCCTCTTGATCTGTGTTTAAGGAGGAAAATTCCTTGCCTTCTTCCTATTAGTCAGTGAAGGGGTTTAGTCAAACGGGTCAAGCTGCAAACCTCTAGTCCCAGAGCCTCAACTTTAGACCTGGGCTTTCAGCTCCCTTAGCAGCTGATGTTTTGGAATTGCTGTTCCAAAACTGATGCTGCTTGTGGTGGTCAGTCCTGTGGGGTCCTGACAACTGAAGAACAGGGTGAAAGGAGGCCAGTAGAGCTGATATAATAGTCCAGTTCATTCTAAACCAGTGTAAGAGAGTGTAGTGTAATTTGTTTTCAGACTGACCAACTCTCCCATTCCCATCTTCTAATTGACAATATGGCTTAAGGCCAGCTTTTGCTGGTGGCTAGTTTCACATGTTCATAACTGGTCTTTGATGGTGAGGCTTAAGAAGATGGTAGTCCAGGCGAATATGTGCCTTATGATCAAGCTGGTGGATCAGCTTAGGGTAAGTTTTCATTTGATCAGGCTGGTCATCAAGCTGGTCAACCAGTTTGATTAGTGTGATCATACTGTTGGACCAGCTAAACCATCAAGCTGAAATGAAAACATACCCTGTTCTACTCCAGAGCTAACCATCAACTGGCCAGCCTGCTTTCTCAGTAGGGAGTTCATCTCTAGGAACATTTTTGGACCACAAGATGGCCGCACAACAGGTCCGGACAAAGGGAGGCAGTGAAATCAGGTGAGCTACTAACAGAACTCTGCTCTAATGGTGTCAATCTGGCTTATTTTCATAGAACTGTTCTCTACTTTAAGATCAATAGGAAACAGTGTAGGTGAACCTACTAACTGAGATGGTTAGTTTTAAATGTGAATGTGCTGCTCCTCCTGCTGAAGAGTCTTTCACACACTGCTTCATCCATTTAGAGAGGATGAGCTTCAGCTGGGAGACTGGAGCTCCACCCTCAACTGAAAGCTGGTGTTTGAAGCTCAGGTTGGAGCTGCTGTGCTGTTTCTCATGAAGAAACTGCTGTAGTTTTACTACAGTAACGCTGTGCTCACCCTCACACCCTCCTGAAGTTCGCCTCAGAGTCCTTCAACAGTCTGATCTTCACTGAACTTCTCCTACATGAGCTCCTGCTGCTGGACTTCTAGTGGTGGATGCTGGTTGTGTAGATAGACACCTAGTGGAGCTGGGTTTGTCCTCCATCGTCATCGTCAGTCGTATTTCTCTGGGGAAGTTCTGTCACAACAATAGGCTTGTTCTGGACTGAGCATCTGTAGATGGTGGTGTGGTGTTGTGGTGGTGGTGCTGGTGGTCTGTAGAGGACTAAGTGCAAATGCAGTAATAGTAAGTTCCAGTCATTAAACAGGGGGGTAGATATGACAGTTTTGGGGGGCTTTAGTCTGGGGTGAAGCTGTAAACTATTATTAAGCAGATAAACATGTTTAAAGTAAAGTTTGCAGCTGATTGTTTTTCTAATATTCAGTATTTCTGCACATGGAAATCAGCCAGAGAAGACTGGATTCACTAAATGAATCAGATCATTAATTTGATACAGTTGGATGCTGCTGGGTCTCAATTCAGGACCTTTTTAAATGAAGCGGTGACTGAACATGTGTCTTTTAGTGATTGTTATTAGTTATAATTTCAGCTTTTTTATTTTTTAGATCTTCCAACATTAAGGGTCCTGTCTTACACCCTGCGTAAGGTGCGTCACGATGCTCATCGCTGTCTTACACCCCACCAACAGTCTATTTCCACTGCTTCCACCTGCGGCGTTTAAACAGCAGCACTGCTGGTGAATATATCTACACTGATGGGAGCGGGGGTCTCGAAATGAGGGGTGTTCAGATCAGTTTCTGGCGTATTTCTATCTTAGTGACGGAAAACACAGAAGCTCCACTGACTGAAAGCAATCTAGGCAGACGTCAACAGTCAGACGCTCGTTGATCTCGGCAGTGAGTTGTCAACACAGGTGCGTGCAGCCCGGCGCTCGTACCCCCCCCGAAATAGCAATCCGCCAAAGTCAGACCTCACCTGGCTCTTAAAGGGAACGGCGAGGGACACGCTGATTGGTTTAATACTGCACACCCATGATTAATTAATCCCGTCCTTACAATACCAAAGAACACCGACACGCCCTAAATCAAGCTGTATGGTTGACGACTCGCCTAAAGATCGATAAAATAGGGCCCTAAAAGTTCACCATCTGAACCACAAGCTGAGCCTCATAATGTCCTGATCCATTTAGCTAACATGCTAATCCTGCTATAATTCTACCAGTCAATAATAATCAATAATTCCATACAGATCTAATTTTACATTCCTACTGAATGACACTGTGTTTTTACTGTTCACATAAAGGCTGAGTTCTCAACTGTCCGTGTCCATCTCTCTATTAGCAGGGGTGGGGAAGCGAAGCGTGGGCCGGAGTCCAGCACAGTTTGCTGATTTTCCTTCTCTGACACACCAACTAACCCTGGAAAGATGTGAGAGGAAGCAGCTGTGCTTAAGCAGGTAAACCACACAGCTGTGCAGGAACCCTGTCCTGCAGCACTGCACTTCTCCACCCGTGGTCTAAAGGCTTTTCTCCCCGTCTTTTTCAGACCGCCACTCTGAGCTGATCCTGAGCTGCTGTCAAGAGAACCGTGTTACCATCCCTCCACCAGCTACAACACCTGCAGTGGAAGCACAGGCCCCTTTCTCAGGACTGTTCAGACTGGACTTCTGGCTGCTGGACTGCATCCCTTCCTGAAACGTGTCCATCAGTGATGGAGACAGAGACTGAAAGACTGTAGAGAAAGTGTGTGTGTGATTAAACTGCTGTTCTAACAGCTCAGAGTGGACGAGTCCTCCTTTTAGTGTGGAGAGCAGCTGGAAGTGGGTCCTCCAGTCAGGAACATCTCCACTGCAGTTCCTGTGATGAGCTGCTGAGTCTCAGCTCAGCTCCACTGCTTTAACAGGGAGAGAGAGGGCGAGAGACCTTATGTTTGTATGGAGAGGGAGGACCCTATAAGGTGGAGCTCCATGAAAAGATTCAAGATTATGTGCTCCCAGAGTTCCAGAGTGCTCATTTGCATATTAAATGAGCAACTGACCAATCAGAAGCAAGCAAAGTGAATGACTGCTTAAATACCCTGAGATGTGAGCGGTGTTCTCGATGATGGTGAATTGTAAAAATAAGCAAATTTGAAGTTTTTCTTCACCGTGGATGAGAACACTAGCGCAGCAGAATAAGTCAAACTCAGTGGCCAGATTTTCCTCAAATTTTGAAAAGCAAAAAATTTCTTTTTTCACTTCTGCAGTTTTGCAGCACTTTCTTGTGATAGTTTCTCACTCTCAGACCTTCCAGCGTCAGGGCCTCCGCTCGGGAAGCCGAGACGCCTCGGGCCCTCCAGCGTCAAGGGCCCCCGCTCGGGAAGCCGAGACGCCTCGGGCCCTCCAGCGTCAAGGGCCCCCGCTCGGGAAGCCGAGACGCCTCGGGCCCTCCAGTGTCAGGGCTTCCACGCGCGAAACCCAGACACCTCCGGCCTACGCCCACAAAAAGTTGAGAGCAAAAAAGGGTAAATTTGGGCCAATGAAACCAGTAACACTAGACCCAAATTTATACTCCTCCTCTGTTATGAAGCTGTAAGTATGTTAGAACTAGTTTTATCAGTTATGGTTACTTCATTACCAAACACCTGGATCTTTGTACAAACTCCTCCTACCCTCATTTACATATGATATCTAGAACACCTTCCTAAACTCGGAAATGCTCTTCTGTTTGATCTTTAAATACATTTCACTTATAAACATATTTAATCATTTCTGAAACAGAATGAGCTGATTAACTTCACGCTGTTTTAACTCTGAGTTATTTAAAAACTCAAGAATGAAACAAAACAGCAAACATATCCAGCCCACCAACAACTTTTAACCAACATTTTATCACTAGGCTTCACGTTTCTGGTGATTACTCTTATCCACCAATCAGTGTTTGGCCTGTAGGTCAGCCTACAGTGTGTTTCTCCAGTAGATCACATGCTTTAGTCCAACATCCTGCACAAATGTTTGTAGTTCAGCTCAGATTATAAAGAAAAAACAGCTTTATTTCCAATGTAAACCCAATAAAGCCATGCTGCTGTTTTCAGCGCTCTATCAATATTACACACGGTGCCCTTAGAGTCATTACCATGACTGCCACCAGAACAGGTCCCTCCTCTCGCATTAGCATTGCGCTATATAGGGAGCCTATCTAGTCTACTAGTTTACTCCTCCCTCATTAGCACTGCACTATATAGGGAGCCTATTTAGTCAACTAGTTTACTCCTCCCTCATTAGCATTGTGCTATTTGGGGCAGTCTATTGAGTCTACTAGTTTAATCCTCCCTCATTAGCATTGTGCTATATAGGGAAGCCTATTAAGTCTACTGGTTTACTCCTCCCTCATTAGCATTGCACTATAAAGGGAGCCTATTTAGTCTACTAGTGTATTCCTCCCTTATAAGCATTACGCAATATAGAGGAGCCAATTTAGTACTCTGGTTTACTTCCCCCTCATTAGCATTTTGCTATATAGGGTGTCTATTTAGTCTACTAGTTTAATCCTCCCTCATTGCAACGACACTTTGACGACACTAGTCACTTTAAATACACTCTGCTGCTACCTTCTCCATTTACTGATGTTCTCTCTGTATTTTATTTTCATTTTATTTTCATTTTTACATATATTTTTATATATTTATGTATATTTTATTTATTTAAGTACTGCTGTCTGGGTAAAACTGGGTCCTTGGGTACCACAATTTCGTTCCACCACATGTACCACATGTGATGCGAATGACAATAAAGTCTCCTTGAATCCTTGGATCCTTGAATTAGCATTGCGCTATATAGCGGAGTCTATTAAGTCTACTAGTTTACCTCTTCCTCATCCTCATTAGCATTGTGCTATATAAAGGGGAGCCTATTAGGTCTACTAGTTTACTCCTCCCTCATTAGCATTGCGCTATATAGGGGAGTCTATTAAGTCTACTAGTTTACCCCTCACTCATTAGCATTGAGCTATATAGGGAGCCTATTTAGTCTACTAGTTTACTTCTCCCTCATTAGCATTGAGCTATATAGGGAGCCTATTTAGTCTACTAGTTTACTTCTCCCTCATTAGCATTGAGCTATATAGGGAGCCTATTGAGTCTACTAGTAAACTCCTCCCTCATTAGCATTGCCCTAACGAGGGAGGAAGTGTAGAAGTGTAGTGAAGTTCAGCTGATTAACTCCACACCTGCATCACAGAGCTGTGTTATTATATAACTGGCCTATAAAGCTATACCAAAAAGCACTGACCCAAAGCATGTGACCCACTGGACAGACCTGGGAGGACCCACCAGGTCACACACTGATCACTGGTAGATCAGAGCTGTTACCATAAATGTGAAGCCTAGTGTTAAAGTGCTGGCTGGTTCTCTCAGGGTGGGTCTGGGTGTGTAAGGATGCTGTTCTTCTTTATGGAGAGAAATTCACAGCAGTTTATGTTCTGATTCTGGTGTTTCTGACCCAACCCCAGACAAAGAGGTTGAGATGTTTGGGTCTTCAGAGTGAAACGAGCTTCAGTATAAACTGATAAACAGAAGAACCAACTTCTACTAATTACCTGAAATGATGAACCAGACTTCAAACTCATGGTAGAGTGGGAGGAGTTTGCATAATGAAGTTACCATAACTGATAAAACTAGTTCTAACATACTTACAGCTTCATAACAGAGGAAGGGTATAAATTTGGGTCTAGTGTTACTGGATTCATTGGCCCAAATTTACCCTTTCTTGCTCTCCACCCCTTGTGGGTGTAGACCAGAGGCAGCTGGTTTCCACGCGCGGAGGCCCCGACGCTGGAAGGCCGGAGGCGTCTCGGCTTCCCCAGCGGAGGCCCCGACGCTGGAAGGCCGGAGGCGTCTCGGCTCCCCCAGCGGAGGCCCCGACGCTGGAAGGCCGGAGGCGTCTCGGCTCCCCCAGCGGAGGCCCCGACGCTGGAAGGCCGGAGGCGTCTCGGCTCCCCCGAGCGGAGGCCCCGACGCTGGAAGGCCCCGACGCTGGAAGGCCCCGACGCTGGAAGGCCGGAGGCGTCTCGGCTTCCCCGAGCGGAGGCCCCGACGCTGGAAGGTCTGAGAGTGAGGAACTATCACAAGAAAGTGCTGCAAAACTGCAGAAGTGAAAAAAGAAATTTTTTGCTTTTCAAAACTTGAGGAAAATCTGGCCACTGAGTTTGACTTATTCTGCTGCGCTAGTGTTCTCATCCACGGTGAAGAAAAACTTCAAATTTGCTTATTTTTACAATTCACCATCATCGAGAACACCGCTCACATCTCAGGGTATTTAAGCAGTCATTCACTTTGCTTGCTTCTGATTGGTCAGTTGCTCATTTAATATGCAAATGAGCACTCTGGAATTCTGGGAGCACTCACTATTGTGTGAATCTCTTCATGGAGCTCCACCTTATAGGGTCCTCCCTCTCCATACAAACATAAGGTCTCTCGCCCTCTCTCTCCCTGTTAAAGCAGTGAAGCTGAGCTGAGACTCAGCAGATCATCACAGGAACTGCAGTGGAGATGTTCCTGACTGGAGGACCCACTTCCAGCTGCTCTCCACACTAAAAGGAGGACTCGTCCACTCTGAGCTGTTAGAACAGCAGTTTAATCACACACACACTTTCTCTACAGTCTTTCAGTCTCTGTCTCTTCATCACTGATGGACACGTTTCAGGAAGGGACGCAGTCCAGCAGCCAGAAGTCCAGTCTGAA
This sequence comes from Salminus brasiliensis, assembly GCF_030463535.1. Taxonomy (NCBI): domain Eukaryota; kingdom Metazoa; phylum Chordata; class Actinopteri; order Characiformes; family Bryconidae; genus Salminus; species Salminus brasiliensis. Next base: position 5,332,757 of record NC_132881.1, on the reverse strand, counting down.
CAATCTGGAAAAGGTGGTCCGTTGTTTTTAACACTGGTTCCACTGCAGGTTTTTCAGTGGTTTGAAGGAACGGTAACACGGATTTCTTCACATCAGCTCAGGGTCAGCTCAGGGTCAGCTCAGGGTCAGCTCAGGGTCAGGGCCTGAAAAAGACTGGGGGGAAAAACACTGACTTTTAAAACAGACTTTAGAGAAACTATGAACAAACAACTGAGATCTGATCATATTTATATTTATGGAAATATTTGGGACATTATATCACACTGTCTGGACTTTGAGTTCCACCGTACTGAAGTGTATTAGCATGTTAGCTAAAGCTACAGTAGCTCTTTACAGAAGCAGGACAGCTTTTAGATCTGGACATTATGAAGCCCAGTTTTTCTTTCAGATATTGAACTTTTATAATGTCAGAAACTCCAATAAGCTCAAATTATTACAATTACTGACACATTAATGAAAGGCCCGTTTTCAGCCCCCCTCTCATTTAAAAGGTGGATCATATCCTACTGTATTAAATGATGGTCTGGAGGGAACGGCTACTCTCTACCATTTAGCTCAATGTTCTCTCTGACTGCTTTCCACAATGTGCTGAACTGCTGAACACAGTTTCTTCCCTCAGGATCAATAAAAAGCTCCTAAAATGTCTGTTTAGAGTCGAAACAGCCGCAAAACTGATGAAACACACAGCTACTAAAAGCCCCCTAAAACTGGCCCAGCGCCGCCCCTGTTTAACACTTGTAGTCTTCCAGCTGATTTTACTGCTGAACTCACAGTGAACCCTGTGGAGCCCCCTGGTGGTCGGAGCACTCAGCTGCAGCTCCTAAAGCCCACTGGGTTAATGCACCCCTGGTAGCACTGTGGCTTTACAGAGAGGAAAAACACAAGCATCTACTGATGCTGTAGAGTTAAACACCACCAGACTCTCAGCAGCGCTTCACCTGCAGCCCAGCAAGAACCTTTAGAACCGTATGTTCCTCCTGAACAGAACAAGCTCCTCAGTCCAGAACCAGCCGGACATTCTGACAGAGCGTCTGCAGGAGAAACACCAACAGCTACACACAGCCCCAGTCTAAGAGGAAACCCAGCATCTCAACACTGACCTCCACCTCCATCTGCACCACCAGCATCCACCACTAGGAGTCCAGCAGCAGGAGCTCATGTAGGAGAAGTTCAGTGAAGATCAGACTGTTGAAGGACTCTGAGGTGAACTTCAGGAGGGTGTGAGGGTGAGCACAGCGTTACTTTAGTAAAACTACAGCAGTTTCTTCATGAGAAACAGCACAGCAGCTCCAACCTGAGCTTCAAACACCAGCTTTCAGTTGAGGGTGGAGCTCCAGTCTCCCAGCTGAAGCTCATCCTCTCTAAATGGATGAAGCAGTGTGTGAAAGACTCTTCAGCAGGAGGAGCAGCACACTGAGCATTAGAGCTGAAGTTCAGCTCAGTGAGGTGTTTTCTTCACTAGAGAACAATTCTACTGAAATTAGAGCAGAGTTTAGTTACTAACTCACCTGCTTTCACTGCTGCTCCTTCTTCTTCTCTTCCTCTGGAGACGTTGTTCTGCTCTCTGCTGCTCAAAGATGGTGCTGCATGACCTTCTGCTGCTCTTTTTCCTCCATCAGGTGGAGGTGTGTATTACTCTGGTCTGCTTGACTGGAGAAGCTGCTGAGAGCTGTGCTCCTGACCACTGTTTCACATCCTGGTTGTGAGGGTTCAATAAGCTGGATGTGTTTGGAGTAAAATTAGGGGAGTAAATAGACAGTAGAGTGTTCCTCATGTTCCTCGGTTTGTTCTCAGTTGGTTTGGTCTGGTCGTATGAAGCTGTTCAGTCTGGCTGAGCTGGTGAACAGCTTTACTCTTCAGCAGTTTAGGCCGTGTTTACTTTTGAGTCTCATGGATCAGCTGGTCGACCAACATAACCAGCATGACCAAGCTGGGCTAGCATCTAAGCTCAGTGTATTAATAATGGGTGGAGGAAACATCACCTGCTGGTCATCACATGCAGGTTTAGCAGGTCTACAAGAATCATATGCTGGTAAATCAGCTAAACCTTCAACCTCCAATGAGAACATACCCAATGCTGGTTAGCCGGCTAACTTAACCAGCTGGTTTAGCAGAGGCGATAACAAACGGTCACCTACGCTAATGTGAGTTACCTCACCAGCAGTTTAGCTACCTGGCTGATTTGAACTAGCTTTTAGCTTCAGACTTAGCTCGGCCTGCAGAACTGCATCAAGACGTTGTGTACTGAACATATAGTCTAGAGTCCAGAGGAGTGAAATTCAGAGTGTTTAAGGGTTGGTTTATGTATGTTGGAAGGGGTCAAATCAGCCTACAGATTCTACCATGAGGCATGAAACATTTACCCCAGGAGCGATTGTCCTCTCAAACCCCTTTTTATTAAAATGAAGCTCAGCACAAGGAGGTAAAGGGGTGATTCTGTGATTACCATCAGTGAAATGACTGGTTTAAAGATGTGTGTAGTTGCTTGGAGCTAATTCAGCATTTAGTGTGATGTACTGGTTGTTATACTATGATGATTGACACTCTATTGAGCTCTTAGACTTGCATGATGTTCACCAGACATCGTAGTTCTTGGTAACAAGTGTAGAAGTGTAGTGAGGTTCAGCTGATTAACTCCACTCCTGCATCACAGAGCTGTTATTATATAACTGGCCTATAAAGCTATACCAAAAAGCACTGACCCAAAGCATGTGACCCACTGGACAGACCTGGGAGGACCCACCAGGTCATTAGCATTGTGCTATATAAAGGGGAGCCTATTAGGTCTACTAGTTTACTACTCTCTCATTAGTATTGCCCTATATAGGGAGCCTATTGAGTCTACTAGTTTACTCCTCCCTCATTAGCGTTGCACTATATAGGGAGCCTATTGAGTCTACTAGTAAACTCCTCCCTCATTAGCATTGCCCTAACGAGGGAGGAAGTGTAGGAGTGTAGAAGTGTAGTGAAGTTCAGCTGATTAACTCCACACCTGCATCACAGAGCTGTGCTATTATATAACTGGCCTATAAAGCTATACCAAAAAGCAATGACCCAAAGCATGTGACCCACTGGACAGACCTGGGAGGGCCCACCAGGTCACACACTGATCACTGGTAGATCAGAGCTGTTACCATAAATGTGAAGCCTAGTGTTAAAGTGCTGGCTGGTTCTCTCAGGGTGGGTCTGTGTGTGTAAGGATGCTGTTCTTCTTTATGGAGAGAAGTTCACAGCAGTTTACGTTCTGATTCTGGTGTTTCTGACCCAACCCCAGACACAGAGCTTAAGTTTGAGATGTTTGGGTCTTCACAGTGAAATGAGCTTCAGTATAAATTAATAAACAGAAGAACCAACTTCTACTAATCACCTGAAATGATGAACCAGACTTCAAACTCATGGTAGAGTGGGAGGAGTTTGCATAATGAAGTTACCATAACTGATAAAACTAGTTCTAACATACTTACAGCTTCATAACAGAGGAAGGGTATAAGTTTGGGTCTAGTGTTACTGGATTCATTGGCCCAAATTTACCCTTTCTTGCTCTCCACCCCTTGTGGGTGTAGACCAGAGGCAGCTGGTTTCCACGCGCGGGGGCCCTGGCAGGCCGGAGGCATCTCGGCTCCCCCAGCGGAGGCCCCGGCCCCGGCAGGCCGGAGGCATCTCGGCTCCCCCAGCGGAGGCCCCGGCGCCGGCAGGCCGGAGGCATCTCGGCTCCCCCGGCGGAGGCCCCGGCGCTGGCAGGCCGGAGGCTTCTCGGCTCCCCCGGCGGAGGCCCCGACGCTGGAAGGTCTGAGAGTGAGGAACTATCACAAGAAAGTGCTGCAAAACTGCAGAAGTGAAAAAAGAAATTTTTTGCTTTTCAAAATTTGAGGAAAATCTCACCACTGAGTTTGACTTATTCTGCTGCGCTAGTGTTCTCATCCACGGTGAAGAAAAACTTCAAATTTGCTTATTTTTACAATTCACCATCATCGAGAACACCGCTCACATCTCAGGGTATTTAAGCAGTCATTCACTTTGCTTGCTTCTGATTGGTCAGGTGCTCATTTAATATGCAAATGAGCACTCTGGAATTCTGGGAGCACTCACTATTGTGTGAATCTCCTCATGGAGCTCCACCTTATAGGGTCCTCCCTCTCCATACAAACATAAGGTCTCTCGTCCTCTCTCTCCCTGTTAAAGCAGTGGAGCTGAGCTGAGCATCACAGCTGATCATCACAGGAACTGCAGTGGAGATGTTCCTGACTGGAGGACCCACTTCCAGCTGCTCTCCACACTAAAAGGAGGACTCGTCCACTCTGAGCTGTTAGAACAGCAGTTTAATCACACACACACTTTCTCTACAGTCTTTCAGTCTCTGTCTCTTCATCACTGATGGACACGTTTCAGGAAGGGATGCAGTCCAGCAGCCAGAAGTCCAGTCTGAACAATCTGGAAAAGGTGGTCCGTTGTTTTTAACACTGGTTCCACTGCAGGTTTTTCAGTGGTTTGAAGGAACGGTAACACGGATTTCTTCACATCAGCTCAGGGTCAGCTCAGGGTCAGCTCAGGGTCAGGGCCTGAAAAAGACTGGGGGGAAAAATCACTGACTTTTAAAACAGACTTTAGAGAAACGATGAACAAACAACTGAGATCTGATCATATTTATATTTATGGAAATATTTGGGACATTATATCACACTGTCTGGACTTTGAGTTCCACCGTACTGAAGTGTATTAGCATGTTAGCTAAAGCTACAGTAGCTCTTTACAGAAGCAGGACAGCTTTTAGATCTGGACATTATGAAGCCCAGTTTTTCTTTCAGATATTGAACTTTTATAATGTCAGAAACTCCAATAAGCTCAAATTATTACAATTACTGACACATTAATGAAAGGCCCGTTTTCAGCCCCCCTCTCATTTAAAAGGTGGATCATATCCTACTGTATTAAATGATGGTCTGGAGGGAACGGCTACTCTCTACCATTTAGCTCAATGTTCTCTCTGACTGCTTTCCACAATGTGCTGAACTGCTGAACACAGTTTCTTCCCTCAGGATCAATAAAAAGCTCCTAAAATGTCTGTTTAGAGTCGAAACAGCCGTAAAACTGATGAAACACACAGCTACTAAAAGCCCCCTAAAACTGTCCCAGCGCCGCCCCTGTTTAACACTTGTAGTCTTCCAGCTGATTTTACTGCTGAACTCACAGTGAACCCTGTGGAGCCCCCTGGTGGTCGGTGCACTCAGCTGCAGCTCCTAAAGCCCACTGGGTTAATGCACCCCTGGTAGCACTGTGGCTTTACAGAGAGGAAAAATGCAAGCATCTACTGATGCTGTAGAGTTAAACACCACCAGACTCTCAGCAGCACTTCACCTGCAGCCCAGCAAGAACCTTTAGAACCGTATGTTCCTCCTGAACAGAACAAGCTCCTCAGTCCAGAACCAGCCGGACATTCTGACAGAGCGTCTGCAGGAGAAACGCCAACAGCTACACACAGCCCCAGTCTAAGAGGAAACCCAGCATCTCAACACTGACCTCCACCTCCATCTGCACCACCAGCATCAACCACCAGGAATCCAGCAGCAGGAGCTCATGTAGGAGAAGTTCAGTGAAGATCAGACTGTTGAAGGACTCTGAGGTGAACTTCAGGAGGGTGTGAGGGTGAGCACAGCGTTACTGTAGTAAAACTACAGCAGTTTCTTCATGAGAAACAGCACAGCAGCTCCAACCTGAGCTTCAAACACCAGCTTTCAGTTGAGGGTGGAGCTCCAGTCTCCCAGCTGAAGCTCATCCTCTCTAAATGGATGAAGCAGTGTGTGAAAGACTCTTCAGCAGGAGGAGCAGCACACTGAGCATTAGAGCTGAAGTTCAGCTGTGGAGATGTTCCTGACTGGAGGACCGTTTCTGGTTCGTCAGAACCAGAAACACAGCACGAGTAAAGCCGAAATTCACCAAAACCCATCAGTTCTGACATTAAAAAGTCACTGACAGGTGAAGTGACATTACTTTTCTGCTTCCAGTGGCACCTGTTGAGGGGTGGGATGTACATATTAGACAGCACATGAACAGTCAGTTCCTGAAGGGGGCGTGAAATGCTCCACTGTAACAGAAGAGCACTACTAGAACATGCAGAGCAAGGTCAACAGAGTCAGGCTCTTTAAACACTTCGTTTGACTATCAAACCCCTATCAAGTGCAGTTTCATTTAAGAAGATGCCACTACTCAGGATCCAGGCATTTTTTAATGGATCTGGTATCTGGCTGGGTTTTGTTGTTGCACTGCGCCCTCTGGTGTCCCCTGGACGCCATTAACAGACAAGGTTCTCAGCAGCCACCTGTGGCAGCAAGGACCTGGACAACAACTGTTGTCCACTAAAAAACTGTTTCCATATAATTCCATGTAAAAAAAAAATTGTGAATATATCCTCTTAGAAAGCCCTTCAGTCAATCACTGTGAATATATAGCAGCTTATCTGAAGCATTACAGGTCCAATGTAAGCAGCCAATTTTATATTAAATCTTAGAATCTTGGAATGTCATAGATTTTGACATTTTATCTTTAATTATATATATATATATATATATACACACACATACCTTTTTTGCCCTATAAACGTTTCTAAAAAAAAAAAAAAAGTTGCAGTATGCATTATCATAGCCATAGTTACTCAATTAAATTATACATACAATACATAGATAATTATACAAGTGGCACCTGTTGAGGGGTGGGATGTACATATTAGACAGCACATGAACAGTCAGTTCCACCCACCCTTCCCCCCCCTCCACATCAACAACACTGCAGTATTAATGGTGGAGTCACTCAAGTTCCTGGGCACCACCATCTCCAGAGACTTGAAATGGGAGAAAAACACCATCTCCATCATCAAGAAAGCTCAACAAAGAATGTTCTTCTTGAGACAGCTCAAGAAATTCAACCTGCCACAGACCCTGATGATCCAGTTCTACACAGCGATCATCGAGTCCATTCTCACAGCCTCCATAACTATCTGGTTTGGTTCCTCCACCTCACAAGAAAGAACCAAACTCCAGCGCATCATCAGGACAGCAGAGAGGATCATTGGATGTAACCCGCCATCACTTCAGCAGATCTACACCAGCAGGATGAGGAAGCGGGCTGGCAAGATTACATCTGACCCCTCACATCCTGGACACCACCTCTTCCAGACACTCCCCTCTGGTAGAAGACTGCGGTCCATCAAAACCAGCACAACACGCCATGCTAACAGCTTCTTCCCCAGAGCTGTAGCGCTCCTCAACCACAGTGGTCACCTCCCACTGTAAACCTCAAAACATACAACTGAACTGTACCAAACCGGACTGAACAGCTATTTGCACTCTGCCTATTTGCACTATGACTATTTGCACACCTGTACAGATGTTCTTTTCTGTAAATATATTTTCAGCTCTTTATTACCTTTAGTACTTTTTACTTTTTTAATTTATCCCCTACCCTATTTATTGTTTAGTGTCTTTTTCCTTTAGTTTAAGACTGTAAATAATCTGTTCTGTGTTTTTTGTTACTTGTCATACGTGTTGCTCTCACCAAGACAAATTCCTTGTATGTGTAACATACTTGGTGAAATAAAGAGATTCTGATTCTGATTCTGAGTTCCTGAAGGGGGCGTGAAATGCTCCACTGTAACAGAAGAGCACTACTAGAACATGCAGAGCAAGGCCAACAGAGTCAGGCTCTTTAAACACTTCGTTTGACTATCAAACCCCTATCAAGTGCAGTTTCATTTAAGAAGATGCCACTACTCAGGATCCAGTCATTTTTTAATGGATCTGGTATCTGGCTGGGTTTTGTTGTTGCAGTGCGCCCTCTGGTGTCCCCTGGACGCCATTAACAGACAAGGTTCTCAGCAGCCACCTGTGGCAGCAAGGACCTGGACAACAACTGTTGTCCACTAAAAAACTGTTTCCATATAATTCCATGTAAAAAAAAATTGTGAATATATCCTCTTAGAAAGCCCTTCAGTCAATCACTGTGAATATATAGCAGCTTATCTGAAGCATTACAGGTCCAATGTAAGCAGCCAATTTTATATTAAATCTTAGAATCTCGGATTTTCATAGATTTTGACATTTTATCTTTAATTACATATATATAAATAAATAAAAAAATTATATATATATATATATACATACCTTTTTTGCCCTATAAACGTTTCTAAAAAAAATAAAAAATTTGCAGTATGCATTATCATAGCCATAGTTACTCAATTAAATTATACATACAATACATAGATAATTATACATTAAACTCAATATATTATTCTGAATTACAATCAAAAGAGAAGAGATTACGCGCATGCGTAATGGCCTCTGCCAGTCACAGACACGCCTCACACACAAACCTAGCGAGCCACCGCCGCCTCCCTTAAAACCACACCAAACGGGGCCTTCAGTCAATTCCTCAGTACTCCTCATTTTTTCTGTATCTGAAGAGAAAATAATAACACTTTAAATTAAAATACGACGAATTAAAAAAATAATTTAAATATGATCTCCTTGGATCTCCGCCACCGTCACGTCAATCAAGTCTGTAGGCCAATCAGGCGCCGAGTTATGATGACGCGCGGCCGAGTAGGCGGGAAGTAAACAGGAAGCTGGCCTCGGCAAGCCCACCTTACTTACGACTTTACAAAAAAAAGGCGACTAGCGACATTTTCTGGTGTTATCGGAGACTTCTGGAGAGTCTGAGGTGAACACACGTGTTCTTCAGTTACTGTCCGCAGCAGCGGGGGCTGCCGTGAGCCCCGTCCCGCAACACTCACCGTGCAGTCGCACAGTCCGAGCAGGCCCACACCGCTCCACGGCCACACTGCAAATGAACTGCGCATGCCCAGAGCCGCCGCTGGCCCCGCCCCCTGTTTACAGAGCGGGAGGTGAAGGGACACGAGAATAAGGTCCCAAGCCCGGATAGAGGAGGAGGAGGAGGGGAGGGGAGGGGAGGAGGGGAGGGGAGGGGAGGAGGAGGAGGAGGAGGGGAAGAGGAGGGGAGGAGGGGAGGGGGAGGAGGGGGAGGGGGAGAGGAGGAGGAGGAGGGGAAGAGGAGGGGAAGAGGAGGGGAGGAGGAGGAGGGGAAGAGGAGGGGAAGAGGAGGGGAGGAGGAGGAGGGGAAGAGGAGGGGAGGAGGAGCAGTTCCACCCCACATAACAGTATTTTGATATAATTTGATATGCAAACGTTTAACAACACAGGGCACAAATGACTTATGTAATGTGGGTCAAGACAAAGCATTAAAGTCATGATTTATTTTTTTAAGAAATTACAGCCTATTTTAAAGGCAATTCATTTGTAGTTCTAACATATTTAGAGTGTTTTTACTCACCTTTTCTCTCCCTCGACGTTATTCCTTTATTCTACAGCAACTTCACGTCATGTGAAAGCTAGAATAACAAAACCTGACTAAATAAAACAAGCAAATCTGAAACTGGACCCTCCTGCCTCTTTGCTCTTATTTCCTAATGACTGCTCTGGGTTTGGCACTAAAATAAATAAAAATAATAAATAAAAATCTGTATTAAGCCTAAAAAGGTCACTTGGAGAGGTGGATGACCTCACTTTGTTAAGGAAGGTCAAGACAGACAGTATAACGTGCTGCCATCAAGTGCAGATAACACACGATACACACTTTTCTGCAGTAAAATCAGCTATTTTCACTGATATGGAGAGGTTGGGGACTTCGGATGCAGGCAAGAATTCCGCTTAGCTCAGCTTAGAGCCTGGTTGTAAATGTAAAGGAAGGATAACAGACAGCACACCCAACAGCAGCTCAATAGTTTTTCAGAAAGGATGATTTTGACCACTCTAATTCATTAGAAAAGCCAATTGTAGCTCATCCAGTCTCACACACACACACACACGTCATCAACACACAGCAACAGCAGCTGTAAATGAGCCATCAGTCAGACTAATGATTCTAAGATATTAAACACTGTAGAGGTAAAAACAGTTGTTTAAAAAGCTCCCATCAGTAAAACAGTCAACAGTTTTGTCAGTGTTCATCACCAGCACATCTTCCCTAAATTGCAGGGCTGTTATATGTATAATTAAGAGTAACAAATGAGAGAAACGGCCATTTGTTGAGCAAATGACTTTATTAATAAAGTTTTCATATTTCTAAAAAGCACACAACCATGGGAGAAGCAGCAACCAGAGTGAAGACTGGACCATGATAAAAGAATCTGCAGACTTCCACATCCGAAAGTCACCACAACACATCAGACTTTATTTTATTTATTATTTAATTTGTTTTATCTGTATAGAACTCGTCCACATTCAGCACACCCACCGGTTCAAGAACACGCTAACTGTTTTTGAGTGAGCCCAATTGAATACTCTAAGCATGCACAACAAAAGGGGAATGATCTACTTTGAGAAGGAGGTTGAACTGTTTGTCAAAAAATGAAAAGAAAAAAAAAAAAAAAAAAAAAAAGAGGCCCTCACCATGTTTGGCATGACAATTCAGAGATTTCGTAACTATGCGATAGCTTTGTTTTCAAATGTACGCCAGAGAAGATCTCGGTCACAATACCAAAGAGATTACAGAACAGATCAAGGCTGCGGAGGCCAGCAGGGGGGTGAACGGAGCCTTTAGCGACGGACTGTGGTCCAGCCGTCATCGTCGGTCTCGTTCTTGGTGCGGCGCGGGTTGTCTTTGTCCTTGTCGGTGCGCCAGGAACTCCTTTCCCCGTCACGCTCACGAGGTCTTGGGGGATCCTCTCTGTCGTCCTTTCGCTCATCTCTGCGTTCTTCTCCTGCGCGGCGCCAAGACCCTCCTGAAACAAGAGTGCATAAGAGCAGAATTATACCTCCGCAAATCTGCACACACACACAGCCGTCAAATAAATGTTTAACAATGTTAAGTGTGATTAGTTTCAAACTCTGGTCTGCATTCTCTGGCAGCTGCAATCTGAAAACAACGCTCGCATTTACACACTCATTTAAGTCACTCAAGCAAGATTCAGTGATATTATTTGAGGTTGTAAACCAACAGAAATACCTTCTTCATGTTCTCTGGGCGGGGGCCTGTGATCACGTTCACGGTCGTCTCTGCGTTCTCTTATGTCACGACGGTCGCGGCGATCATCTCGATCAAAGTCCTCACGCCGAGAGTCACGCCAGCTGTTGGGCTCATCAGACCCACCCCTTCTCCAGCCTCCTTCCTCCCTGTGCGCACATACAACAAAACCAAGTGAATATTGGCAAACCAGTGAACGTGTAATAAACCACATTCCTGTATAACAATCAGCAACAGCATCTTCCAAATCAACATTGCAAACCGCCCATATGAACGAACAGGAGGTCTCTGCATACCTGGGTGGACGACGGTCTCTGAAACGATCTCCTTCATTGCGCTCGTCTTCGTCATTATCTCCATCATCATTGCCGTCAGCTTCACGGGGTGGACCCCAGCTCTCTTCACGAGCCTTCTCCCGCTCTCTCCATCCACCTACAGTGGGTGAAAAAAGGAGAAGGAGCTTTCAGTATCAACGAGAAGAGACGTCAGTGACCTTGAAACAAGGATCCATATGTGGTACAAGAAGTGTGTTTAAATGGCCGTTTAATCAGTAATGTTTGCTGACAAAAGGTCTTAATATTTAACAGGCAAAAGTAGGGAGTTCCAAAGCAGTGAAGCACGGCATCTCCACAATTTTAGCCTAATTATTTTAGGTGCAACGACAAAATAATCTGCCTTGTGTTCCTCCAAACCTGGCAAGTTTCCAAAATATCCATTATTATTTACATTTAAGGCATTTAGCAGACGCTTTTATCCAAAGCGACTTACAAAAGTGCTTTGCTATTTACCCAAGAAAAACCTCAGCTAGTTTGAAAAGGCTAAAAATTTAAAGACCCTCTAAGTTTAGACTCTACTAAACACAAGTCAGTAAGGAGATCACTCTGCTATTCGCTCAAGTATTCTCGGAAGAGGTGGGTCTTCTGTCTGGGTTTGAAGACAGCGAGCGCTGGACTCTGCCGTTCGGACACCCAGGGGAAGCTCGTTCCACCACTTTGGTGCCAGGACATAAAAAAAAAAAAAAAAAAAAAAACTGGACACTTGTCTTCCGTGGATTTTAAGGAATGGGGGGGTCGAGCCGAGCCGTACTTGAAGCTCAAAGGGCTCTTGGTGCGGATCGGTTTTTGACCACTGCCATCAAGTACAGACGGGCTGGTCCTTTCTGGGCTTCGTAGGCCAGAGTTTATTTATATGGCTCTAATTACGCCATTGTGATGCATACCTGGTCTACCTGCGGGTTTCCATGGTTTGGCGTCATCTCCGCGGCGTGGGCCAGAATCATCCATGCCTCTACGACCCCCTCTCTCATCGTCACCTCCTCTTCTGGGGCCCCAGTCATCATCTGCACCACGTCTTGGGGCCCTGGGCTCGTCCATGCCACGGCGGGGGCCACGATCATCATCAAAGCCACGCCTAGGTCCACGGTCATCGTCCATACCACGCCTTGGACCGCGGTCGTCATCCATACCCCGTCTGGGTCCGCGGTCGTCATCAAAGCCTCTGCGCGGCCCACGGTCATCATCAAAGCCTCTGCGCGGCCCACGGTCATCATCAAAGCCTCTGCGCGGCCCACGGTCATCATCGCCACCACGGCGTGGAGCTCGTTCGTCATCAAAGCCGCGACGAAGGCCTCTGTCGTCAGAACCTCCACGGCGGGGACCATCACCTCCTCTCCTGAAGGGCGTCTCATTGTCCTGATCTTCACGGCCTTCGCTACGCCAGTCCTTTCTGTTTAAACACAAAAAAAAGAAAAAAAAGATTTACAAACAAACCCATAATATTGCTCAACTGAAAATCTGCAAAGATTAAACTTGCAGAAAACCTATAATAAAAAGACTATATACGGTCTATAAATGGAAATTGACCATCAAATCAGGACAGAAAGCGAATCTCTCAAACAGACAAATTTGCTTATTTAAAAGCTTAAGTTATTTACCCATTCCAGGGGATCTAGGGTTCAGGTTGTATTATAGTTTTTGTTGTTCAAATTTAAGATATTATAATATACATGTTTTATCCTTTTGTTTTAAAGAGCAACACCAGTGGCCTTTTAGTCCCACATTCTTCCCCCCACTCTTTTGGGGCTTTGGAGGAACAACCCCTGGCCATCATGGAGTAATCACAGGAGGGTCACTTAACAGAAAGACACTACCCAAAACAAACCATGAAGTCACTGCTTTGCACATTTTAGTGTGTTTCCTGCTTTAAAACACCCAGATATACTCCGTAAGGGGTTGCTCATGACCACATTAAAATTAGCCACATTAAATGATCACATTAACAGCTGGAGTTAGCCGTTAGCTTAGAGCATACTGGAGACATGGGGAAATGTGTTAGGAAAAAGCTTAAACAGAAGAACCAATGATTGAGTGTTTTAAAGTAGTGCAAGCCTGAAGTCTCACACAAATAACCCCAACAACATGAATGTATTGTTAATCTACACATCTGATATTTTTAATTTTAGCCAACAAAAGCGATTTGTTCTCTACAATAACTCTCTTCACATGTCAAAAGATGACCCACTGGGATATTTCAAAGGGGACAAGGTGGGGGATTCAGAACTCAGGACAACAGGTTGTAAAGGCATAGCGCTGGCTCACCCTTCACCAGCAGGGCGTCGCCATTCTGATTCGGCTTCTGTGCGCTTCCTCCAGCCTCCTTCTTCTTTCTCACCCCAGTCCTAGAATGAACAAGATTCTCATTTAAAAGCTGCACCAAAAATACACCCGCTTTATATGGGATTGTCAGTCTTCTTAATGAAGCGCATTAAATTTTGGTTTTGGGTGCATTCAACATTATTTATTTAATTCATTTAATAATCACACAGTGTTGTTTAGGATCCTTTCAGAAGACAGAAGATGGCATTTAGGCAAAAATGGTAAAGTCCTTAAAATGGTCAAGTGGCTTGTAATCCATGGCAGATCTTAAAAAACTTCCTGTTAAACCTGACAACAAGAGTTTGCCCTTACTTTGCTGCCCTTCTCCTCTGGCACCTTCCTCTCCTCCTCTTTGCGGCGTTCGCGCTCCTCGATTTCCTGCTGCCTGGCTCGCTGCTTCCTCTCCTGCTCCTCCAGTTTGCGCAGGCGCTCCTGGTACTCGCGCTCCTCCTCCTCCCTCTGCTCCTGCTCCAGGCGCTCACGCTCCTCACGCTCTACAACACACAATAGTTGGGAACATCATGAGAACTCAAACGAAATGACAAGACGACACAGTCAGGAGAGATTTATTGCCATAAAATAAAGAAATACTTGCTGTAGTATCCTGGTTTTTAAGCAAGCATGGTTTGATAGATTCTGTTGTACAATATGACCAAGAATCACCAGAAAAGGTGGTGCTTGAAAAGCCTCAAGGGCGAAAAGCACCTTCCCAGTTTATCAGGATTCATACAAAGAACACATATTCGTTTAAAAGGAGGTCACAATAGGCAGTACCTTTCTTTAGCTGTTCTTCATGGATCCTCTGTTCCTCCTCCTCTTTCTGGCGGTAAAAGGCGTTTCTTCGCTCTTCTTTGCGCTGCTTTTTCCTCTCCTCAAGGCGCTTTTTCCTCTCCTCCACCAAACGCTCCTGGAACTGCTTCAGTTTTTCCTTAGTAATGATTAAAAATATGTAAAAATCAATATTCGGCTTAAATACAGTGCAACATTTAAGAACTGGTGACTTGCATCAAGGTTTAGGTTTTGTCTTTACCTCATAGATGAAGCTTCGGGCAGCAGTTATTTTAGACACAAAGTTCTCCTTATCCTCCATCATCCTAGACATTCTCGTCTTGTGTTCCAGAGCCTTCTCACGCTCCACTTGCATGTTGCTGATCTGTAATACAGAGCATTACAGTCACACTTCAAGCTAGATTTTCTTAATTTTTATCCCCCCCCTGTATCAGGACAGACAGTTAGATCTTCTCACAGTAGCAGGAGAGATACCAAGCCAGCACCTTTCGTAGCACATCAGCCACTGCACCTTTTGCAGCTACCCCTCACACTTTAGAGCCCTCAAGGTGTCTGAGCACTAGAAGCACTGCGGATTGATGCAAGCAACTGGAGAAATACTTGTTTGCCTACGACTTCTAACATCTAAACAGTTAGACAGTGTTTTTTAAAAGAATCTTTGGACCTTGGAAATGGACTATTCTCTAGAACAGCAGCTTTGGAGTAATCTTTTCTAGCAAAGCAGAGAGCAGTACATTCTTGACATGGTGTGCCACCTTTATTCCTGTGGTGGTACAAATTTTAAAAAGCCTTACCCTCTCCTCTTCTTGGAGTTCCCACAGCTCCATGTCTTTGATGCGCTGTTCTTCATAAGCCTTCTTAATGAGGGGGATTTCCTCAAGGCGCTTGGCTCTTTCAAAGTAATCAATCTAAAAGGCAAGAAACAAAAATTCAATACTTTAACTTAAATAATACAGTGACATGAGTTGACCGTACTATACACTGTACTGAGAAAACCACTTTGATTTCAGTGAAGCAAAATCCAACAAGCTTGCTGCTACTCCTAATATTATTATTAACCGGTTATATGCGGTTAATCTGCATGATCTGATCAAATATACCTTCTTCTCCTGGTTCTTTAAACGCTCCTGCAACTCCTTCTTCTCTTTCTCCAACTGCTCCACTTGTTTGGCCATGATGAAGTCAGGGTCCAGTTCCTCCAGATCCTACACAGAGAAATTGAGTGTCAATACATAAAGACAATAAAGGTTTTCACAGTATCGTGTAATTAAGAAATTGTGGTCTAATAAAATTACATATGAAAAAGCTGTAAGAAGTAAGAAAACAATAAGGATGTAGTGTTGGATAGACCATCACAGAAGACAGCAAAATACAGCCTCCTTTAATTAACCACATTTCTTTGTGCATGGTCAGAATTTTTTTCAGCAAGGTGAGTCACAAATCTCCCCAATCCAATCCCTCCCCGCACCTCAATGTCGATGTCTTTAAAGGCCTTGGCTCCCAACTCGGTCTTCTTGATCTGCTCCAGCCGCTCGCGCACGGTCTTCTTCTTGATCTGTTCGTGCTCCTGCATGATGCGCTCCTTCTCCCTTTCCTTGGCCTCCTGTCGCAGGCGCTCCTCCTCTGCCTTCCGCACCTTCTGGAGCTCAGCCTCGCGCTGCTCCAGCTCCTCCTTCTCTCGCTGGATGTTCAGGCTCTCCAGGCGCTCCTTTCGCTCCTCGATGGTCTGACGGCGGGCCAGGATGCGCTGGTGCTCCTTGCGGGCGTTTTTCAAGTAGGCGGCGATGGCCAGCTGGCTCTGCTCCTCCCGCTCTTGCTACAGGGGGTGGATTGATGGTTACATGACTTTTTTGAAATAGCGCTGAATGTGTGTAATAAATGTAAAGTAAATGAACGATTAAACACACAAACACTACAGTGTGTATAGTTTTCAGATATATGTATATTGACAATCCTACAAGCATAAAAGAAATACTGCAGCAACTGTGTGAAAGACAATAAGACTGGGCTGGGAAAGACAGTCAAAATCTAGGATGAGAAAGTTGGAAAGGTTTTTCGTTTACCAGAATCGAAGCAGGTTTGATGACCTGGATGGCCTTAGCCAGTGAGGAAGACATGGCAGTGAGTTGGTTACGGATCTGTTCAGAAGGCATGTTCTGCAGGAACGGTCCCACAGGTGCATCTTCTTTAGTGGAGTAGTTCAGGTCAGAGCCAAAACTTAGAGTACGGGAGGAATGATCAATGCGCACCTAAAAAAGGAAAAAAAAAAACAAACAAAAAAAAAAAACACACAAATTTTGATTAGGGATACATTTACACTACTATTATCCCCTACATACGACTCAAAAATGATAGTCGCTTTCCTTAACTTCATTTTACAGCATTTCGACACTGTCCTTAAAACCCAAACCGTACTTTACCTGCAGGTCGCAGTGGCGAGCAGCGTCTACGATGGAACGCTCCAGTTGGAAGGCATCCACAAATGGCACAAGAGAAGCCAGTCGGCTAAATTCAATGCTCTGGTAGATTTGAGCCACCTGACAGGATCAAACCATCCAATTAGATTCAGAGTAAGAATCTAGCGAAAAGTGATCAGTTTATGTAGGTAACGTAGCAGCACACCAACCTGCTGAAGCAGTCGGAGAATAGTGTTGTTCTGTAGGTGAGGAACGTATTGCTGCAGGTCAGTCTCCTTCTCAGCCTGGTCCCTCACCCAGTTTAGCACCTTTTAATAAATAAATAAAAATGAAAAGGGGTCAGACATGGCGATGTATTTCTCTAGCAGCGTTGAGTGGCTCACACATTAAATTTCAGATATTTTAAAAGGACTTCAGGTAATTACCTTGGTGACTCTTCCACACAGTTTGAGTGGATGGAAGTCCACTTCCAGCCAGCTGTACAGCTCCTTAACTTCAGGTACAATGTACTGGAGAAGGTTGAACCTCACCTTTGGAAACAAGACCAAGTTAGAGGTGTAAGAAACTGACAGGGAATTTGTTTTAAATTGCGAATTCAATGAATTTGTATGGGAAAATATGAATGTGAATATTAATCAAGTAAATCAAGCTTTTGCTGGGTATAAGACTGAAGACATGGAAAGCAGTGACTATAAACAATACGCTTTAGAACATTACATTAGGTTTAGAAGGTTAATTTCTCTGCCTGGGATTAGGCGTTAACAAAAGCTGATGTATACGCTACCATGTCATTCATGAGGCTCTGGCGAGTAGGTGGGGACTGAAGGCCGAGCAAAGTGGCTAGTCTGCGGTGCTTCTCTACGATGATGCCGTCCATATCCAACAAGCGGGCAATATCAGTGCGCTCAGGGGTTATGGGAATGGACAGGGTGGCCAAAAGGACACGAGTAGACATCCTGAGAATAAGAGATTGTTAATTTCCTATAAATGACAAGTAGCCAAACTAATCTCCCGACAGCCTAATAAAGAAGCTACATTAATCTCCTCCTCCTGCAGCTCAATTGTTACAATATTTCATTCTCACTCAAATTTAAAACTACAGAATGGTTCAAAACTTGTGTCTTCAAAGCTCACCTTTGCATCTCGTCCTGTGTGAGATTCTTTCTCATCTCTCTGGAGAGATGGTAGAGCCGGTGCAGGGTGGAGGCATGGAACAGAGCGTTTCCAGACTTCCAGAAGACAGTGGACACCTTGTTATAGTAGTTGGCCATCAGCTGGGGCTTGGGGGGCTTCTTCGAGAGGGCGAACAACCCATGGATGTCCTCTACTGCCTTGAAGGCTTCCTGAAATATTGTAGGTTGTGTGTTAGCAAGGGAACAAAGCATTTTCTTTAGTTTTATAAATAAAATTGGGTCATCAATGACCTTTAATAATTGAAAATGCCCAATTTAGTGTATCTGTAGTGTGTTTGTGCCGTGCTGTGTTGACAATGGCCCCCCCAATAAGATCAAATTCAGTGGTGCTCCTATGGTAGTCCCTTTTCACTGACGCTGCTAAGCTACACAAGCTTCTCTACAGTAAACCACTGCAAAGACCCACCTGCCACAATTCCATGCTAATAGCACTGTCCAGCTGTACTAGGCGAGTCTCCAGGTGCATGGACTGGCTCTCAGGGTTGTTCAGGTTAATGGCGGTGCTCTGGTTGTGATGCCTCTGGATTTGGCCCAGGTGCATGCGCAGATTATCACACAGCTTGCGGAACTCTGCCTTACGGGTGTACTGCAGGCAGAACTTGAAAGCTGCATTGGGGGAGTAAATAACGCCCATGTTATAGTCAAGACTACTTATATATTATTATACCTTATTACAGGAGACACCAAATCTTTTATTCATCCTTCAGTCACGCAAACCATGTTCTGACCTTGCTGAGCAATGTCATGGTACAGCCGCTCCACTTTGGAGTTGTTCCTCAGCAGATCCAGACACTGTCGGTACGACTCCCACAGGAACTTGACCCAAGGAGTGAGCAGCAGGCGGTCAGTACGGTCCTGAGTGTCCTCCCCGCTCACCGCACTCAGCAACACACTGATTAAACACATTAAAGAAGCTCTTTAGTGGCCGTATCACTTGACCGGTCATCAGTATTATTTCGTGATGTGCAGAAGATCTCGTCCAGACCATCCAAAATACACTAAACCGGTACCGAGAACACCATCTCTGAATACTTCATGAAATTTAATGCAACTCGTCACACACAACATTATGTTCTGCTGTACCTCTCTGGGGTCTGAATGTTATCCAAGTCCTCGATGTCCAACACCATCTGCTGAGACTCCTCCTTCGCGGTCTCAGTTTTCTCCTCCGCCAGTTTCAGGTAGGCACGAACCACATCCTCCAGAGACTTGATGTTCACCTGAATTGAAAAGATATTATTGATTAGAAAACAGATAATGGCGAGACGGTGCATGATTGAGACACACACACATAAGGAAACTCCATTTTATCCTAAGGTTTAGGAGCAAAAGTGTAATGTTCGTTTGCTCCAGCAGAGGGAACCAAACCCCAAAGTTGGGCTTTTGCAGCAACAACTCTCCTTTCATACCATCCAGCTCTATATTCAACAACAATCACCAGAATATCATAAAAGAAAGCTTTGCGCTGCTAGAATGAGCCATATTCTTGCAATGCCAGCAGTGAGACATTCGAAACATTACAGTATAATTATACAGTCACTCCAATCTGAAGTTTCAAAACTATGCAAGTTGATTTCACTGCTATTGGGAACGTGGAAGGCACAATGCAATGACTTTCACTGTATATTAGACCGTATATACACTCATACTGTATATATTAGTCCTCATCATAGATTTAACATGTTGATATTTAACATTTGTGATATAAAATAATCTAAGCTCTGATTATTTATTGACCACAAATGATGTGTGTATAATGGGAGTGCTCTCTGTTCACAATTATTGCACATACAGGATAAGTATTTCTGTCTGGAGCAATATGAACCCAATACATACTGGTGTAGAGTAGAAGTAACAGACCTCACCACGGTTATTTTCTATTAAACCGTCCTCAAGGACAAGAGTCTTTACTTAATTATAAATCAATACAGTGCCTTTACTCTACAGCAGTGCATTCTCACAGATATACCACGCTACTGTGCATTTTACAGTTTCAGGGACCAGACAGACAGACAGACAACAGAGCATATCTGCAGACCTGCTGACAGATGTTCTTGTACTGGTACAGGCCCTCCTTGGCCAGGTGGCTCTTGCGCAGGTCCACGCAGAGCTCCAGGTACTTGAGCATAATGGGCTCGTGAATCTTCTGCCATGTTCGGTGTTTCTTGCTCTTGATGACATCGTACAGCACGTCCAAGGCTGGCTGCTTCTTGCCAACCTCAAGAAACTCTGAACAGAATAATGTGTGGTCATTAATTGATCAGTGATGATTAACAGGATCTTTTGTCCCCCACCCCCAGGTCAGCCTCAATTTAATAATTGCAGCATCAAATAACTCTACAGTAATATACAGAAATGTATACAGGGTTTAGAAAACAGACCATTACTGTAGTTACACAGACACACCCTGCACATGCTGTGGTTACTGTATTATAACAGGCGTGTTATGGGTGGTAGTGAAGGAGATTACTATAGCAGTGTTAGCTAGCTACATAAAGTACAGACACTTCAGACCATACATCAAACATTTGTGTTGTAAAATGGCAAAATACTAATAAATTAATTATTTATAAGAGATTAAAGCCTGCCATTCAGTCACACAAGGCTTGCCACCACCATTATTAGAAGCACACGTAGCTTAGCTTAGCTATCCATCTAACTAGTGGTGGCTTAAACCGGCTAAACTCGTGTTTAGCTCATTTATTATTAATTATTTTGTTATTTATACATAAAATGTGTCTTATTTCCCACCGGATAAGCTGGCACTGTTAAAACTGACGACGCACGCCGCTCGCTAACTAGCTTAGCTAACAAAAAAGCGGCCCACGCAGACGCATTGTGGCTAAGCTAAGCTAGCGCTAGCTAAGCTTCAGAGAGATAGTCTAGTGATTGCCAGCTTTACAAAGTCCGTCAGTAAACTGGCCAACGCCTCAGCACTGTATTTATGTAGGAATATCATCGAAAGGGCAAATAAAGTAGCTGAAATCGGGGATGAGAAATCTGAAAATGCGCGCTACAACGCTAAAATTGCTGACATATGGCCTTGCTTTAGTGGGGAAACGTGGGCTGCGCTCCAATTCGCGCCCTTGCGTTCTAGCTAGGGCGCCTGACTACGGACGCAGCCACGCTTCTACGCGCTACACCACGCGTCCTAGCTAGGGCGCGAGCACGCGGATTGGAGCACTCCCGGCCCCAACCACGATGTAGCTACGGAGTAGGAGAGTTTCGAAGGGCGCGCTCACCGTTAGCTCTTTTCAGAGCATTCTCCGGTCTTTGAAAGTACGCCGGCATGGTTGCGGCTCGCTAGCGGGACGAAATTGGAAAGGACTGTCGAGGTTTGTTTTATATATTTCGCAGATCCTGCCGGTCCATCCGCGCCGACGCAGAAGCCTTTCGCCGCTACAGCTTGAGAGAGAACGGAGCACGCACGTGAGGGGGTCTCTGTCAGTGACGACGCGAGGACCCGTATGTACTCGGAACGCCTGGGAGTCGATTCCGTAAAGAAAAAAGAGTCGACTCACGATTCCAAATCGTTTCAGTGTTATTATAGTGGCAGGAGTTGTAGTAAATGTGTTGTATACAACACTAGTGTGCGTAGACAATAAAATACACAGTAAAAATATTCACACATTTTCACGATGCGCGATATTCATCACGATACATGTAGCTAATCATGTAAGGTAAAAACTACCATTTAGATACTGTTCAGGACATCTGCTGCACTTCATCTCATTAAACCTGTCTAATTACACTGTCTGTAATGAAAGGTGCTGTTGGTCAGTCTTCTTTAAGCACTGACAATATCCTCGATATAACAAAATCCATCACAATATGATCAAATATCGTCATATTGCCCAGCCCCACTCCAACAGTAGCTTCCCTTCTTAGTGAGTAAGTCACTTATTTAAGGTGCAAAAACTGCCAATACAGGACGTTTGGTTCAACGTTCATAATCTGCAATAGAATGACACTGACAATCGAAAGGGAGGCTCTGGAGAGGCTGCACAGGGCCTTAAGGTCACAGTGCCCAAAGATGAGCTTCTACTAGAGAGGCCTGACCCATTTCAGTCAGCTGTGTCATGCTACAGTTAGGCCGTCTGTTTCATTAGCTTCATTTTTGGTGCAGAAAATAATTTCAAAATTACCTGAAAATGACTGATTCTTTTTTTGTGTGTGATGTAAGGTATTACTTTGGGTCTAAAATTTGTTTATATATATATATATATATATATACTGTAATAAAAGCCACCGCTGCAGCAACAAATCAATGGGTGAAATTTCTCCCCTCTAAGATACTCCACCATCTACTGTGAGTGGTATTATTGAGAAGCGGAAGCATTTAGGAACCACAGGAACTCAGCCACCAAGTGTCGGACCATCTAAAGTTACAGAGTGGGGTCAGGGCCGAGTGCTGAGCTCAGAGAGTAGGGCAGTATAGTCTCCAACGCTCTGCTGACTCAATAACTGCAGAGCTCCAGACCTCCTCTGGCATTAACATCAGCTCAAGGCATGAGCTTCCATGGCAGAACAGCTGCATGCATGCCTTTCATCATCAATCGTGTAACACACAAAGCAGGGACCAACTCCTTACACATACACACACACACACACACACATATATATATATATTCTATATATAGAATTGTTTAGTATTTACAGATCAACAAATTGTATAAATGTACCGATACAGTTCTCACAGAGATTGTGAAATTCACCAGTGTTTACTGGGGATTTGTTCAGTTTATGAGGACAGTGGGGTCCATCATTGTAAGAGCAGAGCTGTGAACAGTTCTGCTCTTTAAAAACACATCTTGAATCTAAGGTAGACTTCTTTTATTTAAAGAAAATTCTTGGAAATTGGAAAATGAGGCCCATTGTGTTTATACATATTGCACTGTAGAGTTGTTGCCTCAAGGCAGCATACACCAAAAACAACCCCCACACACTATTTTAATAATCAGATCTATTTTTATTGAAAAAAATCTTAACACTGTTCTCATAATATGTGCAACAGAGGTGTAAAAAGAGTCAAAACAATAAAAACACAAAGAGGTAGTTCACACACACACACACACACTTCAGGGCACAGTGTGTGCAAAAACTCCTCAGTGTGGGCAGGGTCATGACACACAGTTATGAAGTTGATCTCCAACTGAAGAAGACCACCAGCCTTATCTGCCTGTGTGCAGCCCACACGGTTTATCAGCGAGTGGGTTTATCTGGACAGGCAAATGTCTGGTTAGCGCCCGCTAACAATTACCGAGAGTGGAACGGACCGCAGGCAGGCCACAGCCTACTTAGCAAGAAAGAACACTGGAGGATAAGAGAATGGAGGACCCACAGCAGTATGAAGGAGACTCTATGGAACAAGAACTCTTCTACTCTTTTGGAAAGGCCTTACATTGGATGTTGGGACATTGCTGTTAGGATTTGATTGCATTCAGCTCCAAAAAAAAAAAAAAAAGCTGTAATAAGGTCATTACTGATGTTGGATGGTTAGTTCTGTCACTCCAACTCATCCCAGAGGTATCAGGTTGGAGCTCCATCACTGTCATTGCTTCCAAGATTGTCCATTGTTCAATATATCTAATATATTTGAAGCATGACCTGCAAATGAAAGGTCAGCTCATGGACGGCAGATGGCGCTACATGACTTTTGAGTGGAGGACTTGCAACACAGGATCACAGAATGTGGTCTATTAGTCTGAGCTATTAGTTATTAGTCTGTATGTTTATCAGGCAGTATTTCTGATGTTAGAGGGTTTATAACAGACAACAGACTCTTTAAGGCTTTGAGTGTGGTGGGTTTCCAGGTTTCAGCTCAAGAAACGGAATAATAATAAAGGTTTTTTTGTAAGCAAAGCTTTCACCTCAAACTACATGTTTTCTTGATTGTCTGATTCAGCAGACTTAAACAAAACAACCTAAGTACGCCACTTTTCTGTGTAATTTCTATGCATTTAATTAAACATAAATTTATTGTATATTATAACTTTTATACATGCCGCCTGTTTGTTCCTCCAAGTCTGTTCGAATCCGCAAATACACAGTGACAGTGCTTTCGGTTATGTAAAAGTGTGTTTTCTGAATTAGATGTTTAACATTTTTGTCAATTACAAAATCAACAGGATATTGCACTCTTCTGCAAACGATTTGTGTACTGTGTGTAGTCTGTTTGTTTTCTATATTGTGCCCTCACAAAACAACAATTTAATCAAGAAGAAAACTCTCAGAAAGTTCAGACTATGATTGAAAGTACTGAGGCTGAAGCCAGAACACCAAACCTGGCCCACATTCTGCATCTATTCACTTTAAACTATACCAAGAGACATGGGTCAGATGCTGTTGACCATACCCTGGCTTATGGGGGTTACTTTAAAATGCGTTTGATTATAGATTACCAGATTACCCATTGTAACTGTAATTGTAACACAATTTAAAGGATTACTATATTAAAGTATTGAATATTCAAACATTTATCTGGATGAACCAGCTTAGACCAGAATGACCAGCCTAAAATGGTCTAAGCTGGTTTATGCTTGTCTGGTTTGCTGGTGACCAGCTATACAGGTGCATGCTGCTGGAAATTATGTGAGAAAGTAAAAAAAAAAAAAAAAAGTAATTGTGATTTAATGCTATTAGTACTCAAATATTATTATTATTACACAAATGCTGAAGTACTACTCTTTCAAAGATACACACACACACACACACACACACACACATATATATATATATATATATATATATATATATATATATATATATATATATATATATATATCAATATATGTCAGTTACTTTCCAACCCTGACCAATGCATATTTGTTGTTTTACTGATCCATTTCTGTTGAAGACACGTGAAACACACTACTGCTACTATCTAAGGTAACCCTATACCCTAAACAGATCCATTTTAAAGAGTCCTATACAAGATGCTGTCCATTATAGAGAAGAACCATTTTATAAGACAACGTACCGCTAAAGCATTCTAGTGGTTCTCTGGGTTTAAGTCATGGATTTTAAGATTATTTTGCTGTTTTAAGCTCTTAATCTTTTGGCTCCTTTGTACCTCTCTGAATGCCTGACAGTATATGCTCTAAATCATTTTCTAAGATCATAAAATTCTGGGTTCCTAAATGTTCCAAAAATGAAGTATAAACAAATTGTGGGAACC
Organism: Salminus brasiliensis; assembly: GCF_030463535.1. Classification (NCBI taxonomy): domain Eukaryota; kingdom Metazoa; phylum Chordata; class Actinopteri; order Characiformes; family Bryconidae; genus Salminus; species Salminus brasiliensis. Next base: position 5,307,496 of record NC_132881.1, on the reverse strand, counting down.
GCTTTTTGCCACCTTTAGCAAAAGTTACTCATCAGACAACTACTAAAAGTGTTAAAACGCAACTAAAAACAAATCAATTTAGAATTAGATCGCCGTTTTCACAGACATGATTGGTTTATTTTATAAATATTTAGTTTTATTTATATTCTGTATTTATCTTTTTTATATGTGTATCATCTCTTTTTGTATATTGTTCAGTTTCATCTGTATTTTAATTTCATATTTAATTAATATTTTTAATTAATAATAAATAATACTATTATCAGTTTCTTACTTTGATTCTTTGATGAAGTTTTACATTAGTTCATGCTCTTTTCTCTTTTAGTTTTATATATATATATATATATAATTTTTATATATATATATATATATATATATATATATATATATATATATATATATATATATTATCATTGTTGTTATCAGTATTATATATTTAACAACTGCATTTTGTAAAGAACTCTTAACTTTTGTTAAGACTGGCTCCACTCATACACTTAAGTATGAGTGTAGCCACTGGAATACTACCAAATTCCATCACCCGAATCCGTCCAGCTTCATTCGGTGCAGCATGTGGCTCAGATTTGGCACATCTCAAAGTTTATATCTCAAAAAAGTCATAAAAGAAAATTTTGGAATAGCTTAAATAGCTCAAATAGTCATCTTATATTCAGCTTTATCTGAGACGTTTGCAGAAGCAGCAAACATTTTTCCATTTATATATTTTTTTATGATTTGATATGAAAATCCAGAGCTATAGTTGCGGATGTCAATCAGTGTCCTACATAATAAGTTACCGATTGCAGCTGATACCCTGCTCCTGACCGAACATTTATTTTGATTGCATCTCTGATAACCAAGATTTATCAGATAATACTTTCAAAAAACGTCAGCTCAAACGTCAAGTGTATATACACCTGAATAAACATAGTTACACCAGATTTAATGGTCTACACAGTGAGATACCTTTTGTTGTATTTTACTTTGAGGCAAAAAATAAAAATAAATAAATTGGTTGGGTTTCTTAAACTTTCTGCAGCCAGGGACCCCTTCCAGTGTGAAACCCCAACTGATCTAGTTAATGAATACAATCCAACAGTCAAAATTTTAGGCAAATTTGATGGGAGCAAGAGCTCTTCTCCAGTGTTGTTCACTTTTCAGCTGTTTCAGAGTGTTTTAAGGTCATCAAATCATGGCATCTTCAACGTCTCAAATATGAATTACAAAATGATTGGTGAAACAGCTTTTTGCCACCATAACTCTGGAACACTTTCACTTCCTCCAGTGATTTTTTTTATTTTTTAGCATTTTGTATCTACTGAGAAACCAGAAAGCCTTATTTCACACAAAGGAATACTCAGTAACTATTCTTACTGAAATCAGACCTAATGTTGTTGTCACTGTACTTGAAATTTAGCCTATTTTAGTTGATTTACTACATGGCAAGGGTAGTGACATTGATGGATGCCTCGTAGCAAGTTTCTTTTAGCTCTTAAGTAATTTCATTGTGATAAAAAGAATCTTTTTTTAATTGTTGTAATTGCATTTCTTAACAATAACATATAACAAGCAGTAAAAACATTAAAACCATTCATTAATGAATGAAGTAAACTAAATAAAAATTAAATATATTCATAGGTGTACACATTGTGTTTTCAAGACCATATATGTATACATTATATATATATATATATATATATATATATATATATACACTTGCTGATATGCAAAATGTTTGACAAAAAATGTATCTTGTTCACATTGTGCAAAATGCTCTTATCTATGATTATATTAATTTAACTGTCATTATACTAATACAGGGTTGTGCAGTACAACAAAACACTGTCTGCAAGTCTCCAGTGCAGAACAGAAATAGGTATAGTTATATTATGATTATATCAGCATACCTGAGCAGTAGAACAGTCTTATATGGTGGTTCAGTGACTTTTATCAATAATTTCTAAACAGTTCAAGAAGGTATATAGTTTGTTACTCCCAAGGTTTCTTCCTCAAGCTCTGAGGGAGTTTTTCCTGGCCACTGTCACCTCTGGCGGCTCACTGTGGGTCTTTATGTTGTTTTTGTCAGACCTATCACATTTTGCACTAATTCGAGAGCATACAAAACATGTGATTAAATGTCATGCAGGCACTTTTGATCATTAAATTACCAAAACTATATTTTACTTAACTTTTTAATGATAAACCAGCAATATTTTTAAATCAGCAATAAGAGCATTCTGATTACTATATTGTATCTTGCATGGCTTGGCTCTGGTCAACCTACTTGTATAATATGACACCAGTTTATAGTGGGTGAATGTGCTGTGTTTGATTTGTGTGTGTGTGTATTAGCATTAGCCTCCGCTCGGTTCTAAATGTGCTCTTCAGTGCTGGTTAAAAACCAGAGAAAGGGGAGCGGTTCTCTCGCTGGTAAAACAGCGTTTCAGTAATAGTTTTATAAAGGTTCAGATGTTATTGTCTGTTTTCATGTTACACTGTAAAACAGCTCCACACTGCAGACGCTCCTTTATATACCTTCTAAGAATGCCCGCACTGCAGCTGGCTGGGAATAATGTCCATTAATGGTGAAGTGAGGACACCAGATAAAGCTCTGAGCACCGTGGTTAAAACAAAGACTAGATATGGTTAAAAAATAGCTGATACACAATTCATTAAAATATGTCTAAATAGACCCAGATCCCGATCCACTATCCAGGACAGCCTTAGAAAGCACTGAAGGGGCAAAACCATTCAGAAACCTTTATTCTAATTCTACAGTGTATAAAAATGCATCAGATTTTCCTAAAAAACAAATCATGTTGAAATACTACAGTGATCGTGTTTGTGTTTCTAAGAATTTCAAAGTTTCTACATTCAGCAGGTTTAAAAGTAGTCTCATCTATGTTTCCATCCACAGATATTCTCTATTAAATCCTAATTGTTTTTCAAATTAAATTGCTGTTTTATTACCTATACATATATGTCATTAACATTAAAAAAGCGTAATGTTTTTATAGCACCTTTAGTTTTATGTTTTAACAGCGTTTGTGATATGAAGTTCAAAGCACGGTGTAATTATTTACAGTAACATGAGGACATGACTTTTAACATCCACCAACTAATTTATTAAATAATTAATTTAATGATTAATATAATAATTGAATTGTGTAGCAAGTTCTGGGTGTTAACTGTGCAATATGTAGTACAGTCACCGTAGGACTGGGGGAATATTTGGGGGAACATGGTACACACCGATAGAACCTAACTAAGCTAAACTACAGTGAAATGAACAACAGCTCATAGTTGATACATGTAGTAACATAACTCATACATGAACTTTATATTTGGAGTAATTTTAATGAAATTAATTCCAGAATAGCAGCAAGTTATAGGTTTACTTCCCTGCTTAAATGAATGTCATTACAAAATTTTTTTAAAAATAAGAACTAAATATTTTTAATAATAATAAAACTAACTAATGAATGAGTATTCACTATTCAGGACAGTCTTAGAAAGCACCGAAGGGGCAATTCAGAAACCTTTATTCTAATTCTACAGTGTAAACAAAATGCATCAGATTTTCCCAAATTAAAAGACAAATCATGTTGAAATATTACTGAAATACGTGTCTGAAATACTACAGTGACTGTCTGTCTGTGTTTCTAAGAATTTCAAAGTTCAAAAATAAGAAAGGTTTTATTAAACATTTTAATAAAACTAATTGTAATGAATGAGCTTAACCAGGGAAGTAAACCTATTACTGTGTGATATCTCTGAATTAGTTTAATTAAACAAATTTAATTAGCAAGTACACAATTATTGTATGTTTTACAACATCCCAAACTCATCTAAAAATATCTGTGGTTTCATTAAAGTACTACAGTATACTTCAGAAAAGGAAATGATTTCGGTGTAAACATCATATTACACTGTTACAAGTATAAGATCATTAAGGAACTTTCGAAGGTTGTTCAGTTTGAAACTGTGGAAGAACCTTGTAGGGTGCTTTGAGAAACCTTCAAGGCATTTTTTTGTTTCCTAAAAAACATTTCTTGAAGGTTGCTAAAAGCACCTTAAGAGTACAATTCCTCAAGGACCTTATACTTTTAACAGTGTATATCAATTAATATTTTTCTTATTAAATAAAGGTTCAGAACCTGATAAAATTGCTTGTGTTGTGTAGTATTTTACCATGTTTTTTTTTCACTTTAATACCTAGAACCTACTGGGCATCTCAGTTTATTTTAAACTGTTCTGAAGCCTTCATGTTACCTAAGATAATTACACAGATTTTGGAGACTTCACATTTGCCCAGTTAATATCTAGGACAGCTGGGTGTGTTTTAGTTAGAATGTCTGTGAACTTGCCTTCATGTAACCCAAACTAACTGAGTATATTAGAGTTAATATATATATATATATAATGGTTAATACACATCACTTGAAGCATTATCCAGAAGGAATTTGCCCTTACAGAATACCAAACATAGTCTAAATGTCAAACAGACTGCTGAGTTCCATTCACATTGAGTGCTGTTATCTAAATAAGACACAATCTGTCAGATAGCCCCTGGTCAAATATTAAATAGTAATTGCGAATGTGAATTTTTATGATTTGCTGTATCATGCTTTCTTTAAATCAAAGAATACAGCATCTGCCACACCCATTTCACCTTTTCACCCTATGAACCTCCAAAACCTTCCAACTCTCTTTACTGATTGGAAGAAGAGAAAATGGTCCAAAGTGTAAAAATACCACCCACAGTTGATCGGAGGGAAGAAACTGTAACTCCTGTTACAGTACCATGCTGGAATTCACAAATGTCTGTAAATACAGACTGCATGGCTAGGTGCTTGTTTTTATATACCTGTGCCAATGAGATTGGATCAAACATCTACAATAATGAATAGAAAATGTCAAATACATTAATAGAAAAAGTCAAAGTTTAGAAAGTAACAGTAAAGGTTTTGTATGTGTTTATTAGTAAAGACAGATTAGACCCACTGATATTCAGGTTTTTGTCCTCACAATAGGCTATATATTGTCATGGTTTATTTTTGAGGGATTAGGCTGAAGCTTCAGGAAAGCATGAGCAACCTTCCTCTTTATAAATACTTTTAGAATACTTTAAGAAAAGTGTGCAGTCATCTGGAGGACAGCAGTCCTCCACACCCCCTCCAGATACAATCAAACAGAGCTAACATCTATTAATGTCCAACACAAAGCTATGTTTGGTATATGCTGGTGTGGTTTTAGTCAATGGTTCCTGAAGGAGTGCTCTTCTAAGATCTGCCACATGACCACCATGTACAACAGGAACTTTTGCACACCCTTTAAAAAAAAAACCTATATATATATATATATATATATATATATATATATATATATATATATATATAATTTTTTTTTTTCCCCCACCCCTCCCCACCCCATTTGACTGCGACAGACCATTAGAGAAGATTTAAAAGACTCTGGAGTAGTGATACACGGTTCTACTGTGCAGAAACACCTGCACCACATGAGCGGTGCCAAAGATGTTGGGCCCTGTGAAAAGATATTACATGGGGCCCCACAACTCTAACACTTTTAAATCATTGGCCTTATCCCTAAATACCCCTGCACAGTACTAAATGCATAGCTACATAGTTGTTTCATTTTCATGTAGTTGTGGTTTAAAAAATCTTTATTTGTAACAGGAGAATATTTATATTTTTCTATAATTATTTAATGTTTCGCTTTAATGTTCACGCCTTTGTTCGTGTCTTCTAGACTCTTTCAATGATAAAATCAATGGGTTTTGTGAATTTGCAATTGAGGTTTTCTATGCATGCTAATGGTGTTCAATGGGATAAGCCATTAGCCATAACCTACCCTCTTACAGTTCTGCTGGAAAAATAGTTTGAAGAAAATAGTTTCTGCTTAGAGTCTGACGGACTACAAAATTTGGCTCATCAATATATGCAGTGTACTATACCCCCTATACCCGCTATGAAATGGGCCTGACTGCCAGTTATGGTTGTCATTTCTGTTCAAGGTATATATCAGGCACTTTTTTACATGGGGTTTTGGGAATGTGAGGTTGCTGCAGACTTTACAAAAAGAGGTTTGTAGACGCTACTATGACGAATTTGTTCAATTTCAATTCTGAGCCAAACCCTTTGTTTATTAAATGATGGTGAAGCCTTTACAGTTCACCATAAAACTCTATTCTCTGGGTTCACTGCAGCTAAAAAGTCAATTACTCAGGTTTGGTTTACCCCCAATTTTGATATACAGAGATTCTGGTTCCTCAGTCTCGGTAGAATTGTGACTCTTGAAGGCATGACTGCAAGGTTACAAAAATTCTCAGCCCAAGCCCGAGTTGTTTGGTGCTGGGATTTATTTAACCTTGCAGTCATGCCTTCAAGAGTCATAAATACCATCTGCTATTGACAACTGTTTCTATATGTATAACATTCAAGGTTTCAGTGTTGATATTTGATCAATTAAATTTTCCAAACTTTCTTTCAGAGTTTAAATCCCTGTGTGAGCTTAAAAGGAGCACTTTTACGACGGCTTGACGTAAATATTCTAAAACTTGTGATGATGAACTGGTCATTATCTGAAGTAATGTACAGCATCTCTCCTGTATTTCTAATCTAGATGTGATGTTTGAAAAGATAAAAGCTCAGCTGAATTTTTAATTAATTTAGAGGTTTATCTGTATATTAACAGCCATGCCATTGTGCCAAGTCCCACGTTACATAAAGACCCTTCTCATTCAGTTTGAGCTGAATTCAGGAGCAAGAATCACAGAATTCTCAGACGTCTAAACAACCTTTCACATTACAAATAAATAAAAAATGTCTGAAAGCACTCGTTTGTTGCTGCTAGAGTCTTCCTATGTAGCTTGTTATGTAGATCTGCTACAGACGTACATGCAATATTAGTGTGTAGAGGTCATATTGTTGGGTGTTGGGAGATTTAGACATTCTTGATGACTTTCCCTCAAGACTATATGAAATTTAAAAGCTATAATATATATATAAATATATATATATATATATATATATATAAGCTCAATTCTAAAAAGTTAAGAAAGCAAACATAATAGAAAAATACATATAGATTTCTAATTTCCAATTTGCATTCTCAAGGCCCCACCTTATCACACAAGGGGGCACTGGGGGGTTGCACTGGGGGGTTGATGTCCTAACTGATGACCATGGCTACCACTTACAAATCTTACCTTATATGGTAAAGTAATGCATGTTAATGTTATGGACATTCTAACAGGCTCTATCTCTGAAAATATGGTTTGCATTGTCTACATTATAGATGATAAATTATATTAATTCGGTGTTAACCATATCTGGGAGCTCTCTCTTATTATAGCTTTCACTTCAGCTCTCATTTGATTGGTCATTGTTGTGGTAACCAGCAGTCTAAACGGTGAGTCACTTCACTATTACCTTGGCACACAACAGGTTTTGTTGGCGGGTTTGTTGTTGGAAGCTGGAATGCTTCCGAAACATCAGGCCACAATCAAACAATGCCAATAGCGTCACAGGACAGAGATTATCTACTTATCTAAAATCTATTAATGCGGAAGGGTTAACAATCTTTTCTTCATACTTATGCGCGTCTTCTTTCACGTCATTACCACAAGGGATTATTAGCCCATCACCCCTCTATCACGTTTAACGGACTGTTTTATTTTGTATATTTCTGTCACGTGGTAGGTCTGTGACTTCCATATCAACACCATATTAATAGCATAGTGCCTTGTGGTGAACTGGTGGTGCCATTCATAAAAGCTGCTTTCACTGCTGCAACAGAATGTTGAACTAAATATTGTTCTTTAACATTTTATACGTCTAAAACTTCTGCATCGATATTCACAGCAGCATGCTAAGGTTTGGGCACCCCCGGTCAAAATGTGTGTAACTGTAAATAGTTAAGCAAATTGGTTTTACATCTTAAAAATGTAAATGTAAAACCAAATTAGGGCTGGGCAATAAGGTAAAAATACTATATAATGATATTTAAAGGCTTTTTTCACAATACACTAAATTTATCACAATACATGCAATCACTTACTAAAAACATCAGTAACGACAGATCCTTATAAACTACTATTTAGATACGCCTCCCTCTACTGAATACAGTGATTTATATTCAACATATGCTGCTCTTCATCAAATTAAACCAGTCTAACTGCACGGTTAGTAATGATACCTGCAGCTGATCAGTGTTTATTAAGCACTAACAGTTTCTTTAATATGCTTACAACAGCATATTATCACCATAACAAAATATATCACAATATGATAAAATATTGGCATATTGCCCAGCTCTAAACCAAATTATTCTTTATATTCTTTATATTTTAGGAATTAGATATTTTTATTTATCCTTTTCAGTTCTTTCATATCAAAAAAGGTCTCAAAGCACCCTCTTTGCATCACTTAGCTGCTACTAAAACTTCAGTTTTGTTACTTCCTTGCAAAACTCTTCTAGTTCTATGATGTTTTTGGACTGTCTTGCAACACTGCTCTTTTACAATTTTTGATAAAGGGGTTTCTTCTAGTTTTCTTCTGAGGAGTATTGTTTGGCAGAATTGTTTGAATTGCGGAGCCCGGTGTAATATCTTTTCACAAGTCCTAAGTAGAACAGTAGAATTGTGAACCACCACTCCAGAGCCTGCTAAATTGTCCTCAAGGTCTTTTGCAGTCAAATAGGTGTTTTGAAGTTCATGCCCAGTTTTTTTTTTTTAGGTCTCTTGGTCTTTGCGACCGCAACTTGTCCTCCACTGTTCTTGTTAACGACCATTTCTTTGTTATATATTACGAACTAGGAAACAGCTACCTGAAAGCACTTTATCTACGTAAGCCTTGTTCTTTTCCTGCTTTGTGGACATAAAATATATTAATGCTCAGAATGCTGGGCTGCTGCTTAGAGGAGCCCATGGTTGCTGATTGCTGGGATTGTTTGGAAATCAATTTGCAATTGAGGTGCTTATGGTGTTTTATGGGATAAGCCACTACCTTCTCACAGTTTGGCTGGTTTGATATATCAGCCTTGAATACAAAGTAGTGACATTCAAAAGCCGATACGTAGTTACGTAGGACGCTGAGCGATTACTACATATTTTAGTGTACTATGCTGCAGCAAGCTAAGGGCATACAAGGCCAGGTACTGTAAGTGAATTGAGTCGAAATGTACTTTGTAGCATACGCATCAAGCCATATAACTTAATAAGACACTCCTCTCTTTGAATGAGCCTTATTAATGTTATATAGCCTTTGGAATTGGTCCAGAAATCTGAATTATTGGTCATTATTGCAAGGAATGTGCTCTGCTGGAACCGCATTGATGTCAGTTCCAATGTCCCCAATAACCTTAGCATTCGATTTTACATCTGCAGCGCTAATCAAAAATATGTACAAGCCTTTAGATGCAAACCTATGCCTCATCATTATTTATACATTTATAATTACACAATTTGCACAAATATCACAATGACTTATCCAAGCACAAAGTCCTGTGGTTTACTGACAGTGGCAACAGGCCATGACACTTCGTCTGATAGAAGCTACTAACTTGAAAGGAAGCCGCCCTCATGAATACATGGAAAAAGTAGCAGTTTTTATACTCTGTGAAAACACTAGTTATCACAAGCTACAGCAATGTCCTGTGAACAAGTAGCTTAGGTTCCTGTTCATCTGCACCACAACACTGCATATCAACTATTACAGATAAGAAAAGATAACGGTAGCTGATACAGTAGATACAGTAAATGTCAATCATTCACCTCTTGTCTGTGTGTATCACTTAAACTTTGGCTAAACTAGGTTACATAATGCCACTTTCAAAAGCGAGTGGTCTGTATCGGTTAACCTTGACACACGATTGGCTGGACTCTTGTCAATACCCGTGGCCTCTGTTTTTTATTCGGGGGTTTACAATCCAAGAAATGACAGATAAAACTAATCGGTAGGTGAGCTCACAAGTCATACCACAAGTTCCTTGAGCCACTGGACAGTTTTCATCTTCTCGAGCAGTTGAACAGCAGAACAGGCAGAAATGGGTCGCTACACCGGGAAGAGCTGTCGCTTGATTTCCATGCTGGGGATCATGTCGCTGTTCTTTTCAGCAGAAATAGTTGCAGGATACATCGGGAACTCCATTGCACTCATCTCGGACTCCTTCAACATGCTGTCAGACATCATATCCCTCTCTGTGGGCTTGTTAGCCACCCGTGTCAGGCGACGTAACGGGTCAAGGCGCTTCACTTATGGCTTGGCCCGGGTTGAAGTCGTAGGTGCGCTTGCCAACGCAGTGTTCCTGGCCGCACTTTGCTTCTCCATCTCTGTGCAGGCACTGAAGCGACTCGTTCAGCCAGAGCGCATTGACAACCCAGTGCTGGTGCTGATCGTCGGCTCAGTAGGTCTGGGCATTAACATCGTGGGACTTCTTATCTTCCAAGATTGCCGGTGGCTGTGCAGGAGAAATAGACAGCAATCTCCGCAGGAACCAAACACAGATGGAGAAACAGGTGCTGCTAATTTAAAGTTTAAAACACATACACTGTAAATTTGCATGACATAAATCTGCATTCAGTGTTAAGCCTAAGACTCAGTGGTTATTTACTTGATTTACACTAGCATATTTGCTGTGTATTTCACCACTCTCAAAGATACAAGGCTGTTGAAAATAAAAATAGAGCTATAAAATATTGACACAGGCAAGATTAAATAGAATGTTAGAACTATATGTCTTCACTTCAAGTATTTCAATTAGGGGAAAATGTTGGAAACTTTCAGAATATCATGAAATCAGCTTAGTAATCTTGGTAGAGACGGTCTTAATATAATGTCAGCGATCTGTGTTGTTTTTGGGCTGCTGCTTAGAAGAGCCCATGCCTGCTGATTGTTGATTGTCAGGAAATCAATTTGCAATTGAGGTTCTCCAAGCGTGCTTATGGTGTTTTTAATGGGATAAGCCACCACTCTCTCGCAGTTTGGCTGGTTTAATATTCCAGCCTTGAATACAAAGTAGTGGCATTTAAAAGCCAATACATATTTAGGTAGGACGCAGAGTGATTACTATATATATGTCAGCCATTGGTGTTGTAGGGGTGTCTGCCACATGGCATCCATTCCTAGTCTAATCCATCTTCATATGTAGCAAATGGACCACTGTTTTTGGCCATAGGTTCAAAGGAAAGTAACACTGAGCTCAATATGGGGCAAATGTGTTTCCAGAAATACTGTTAGGACTGTAAGAGGCGTAAGAAGGTTATTTATCAGAGATCTTCAGAACATTTACTATTTTTATTACATTATAACAATAATAATACTTGTTAACTTCACATTAGATGTAAACCGTAACTGTACTGCATTTTACCCAACATATAGTTTTCTAAATAGAAGCATGTTTAGTCTATAATTCTACCATGTATTACATAAATGACCTAATTTATTTATCTTTATTTATTGGCATTATCTTTTTCACAATACTAACTTTGGTAACCAATTCAGATTGTTTTATTGGATGTAAAACGCTATACGAAATGTCGTCAACTTATCTTGGTTTATACACATTAACTGCCTGCTGTACAATTTAAGTTAGTTTTATCACACTTGAAATGATCCAACACAACATTTACCACCAGTAGAACAGAGGTCCACATCAGTGAGGCTGGTTGTAAATGCAATATCCACATATGTGGCACATATTGTCACCCAGATAACACTTTCACTTGAAATGCATTCATCTTAAACGCGTTGTCATTAAGAGTTAATGTGTGATTAACTTGACGCTTGTGTCTATCTACAGGTTATCAATCACAGATAGATTTAGAAGAAGCTGAGTCAAGTGAGGAAGAAGGTCAACCACTCAATATTAGAGGTACGCCCACCCCCATAGCTGTTGGTAAAATACTTGCTTTACAAACAATATCTAAACCAAGCTAAATTAGCACAGAACTTCTTATCCTTTACTCATTACAATATTCTTCCCCCCCGGCCAGGAGTGTTACTACATGTGCTGAACGATGCCATGGGATCATTAGTGGTTGTGGTGACCTCGACTCTGTTTCATGTGTGGCCTGTGAAGGAGAATGCACCCTGTACCTGGCAGTGCTATGTGGACCCCAGCCTGACGCTGGTGATGGTGGCAATCGTCATGTTCTCTGGGGCTCCTTTGGTCAAAGAGGCCACGTGTATATTGCTGCACATGATCCCTCGCGACGTAAACTTCACCAAAGTCTGTAAGTATGGAATGAGGATACATGTGACAAACGAAAAGGTTATAAAAAAAACCGAACAAAATAATAATGATAATAATAATAACAATCACCCAGTGAAAAAAATGTTCCAAGCACTTTGGTTTGTTCGGTTTACATTTCCGCCAACTGTCACTGGGTTCTCTAAATGAAAACGTCAAATCCATTATGTAAGTCTCTCAATCTTTAACAAAGGTCAGCATTACTAAGTGAGATTCACATCAACAAACTTTACATTTCTTAATAGACCTGATCCAGGTAGCTTCACATTTATGAATTTTATACTTAACCTTAAACTGGCGTTGCCAGATATGTAGACATCAGATATCAGCCCACAATTACACTAATTACACAAATTTAACCACCACATATGACGAACCTTGCTGATTTGTGCAGGGTATAAAGATGACGTTGCTAAATTTATCATTAAATTCTAAAATGACAAATTCTTACAGCCAATTCTTATTTTAAATATTAAATATCATTAAATATCTCATTATTCAGAAGATCCAGTGACATTAAGGAAGAAATACACTTAGAGGAGTTTTTGAAGGGACCTTCACTTGCCGTCACTTTACCAAATTAGGGTCCTCACACTTACATCTCTTTATAAACATGATTTGTTATAGAATCAGTGGTTGTTCTAAGTGGATGTTCTATGAACCATTTGAAGCACCTTCATTATTTAGAGTGCAATGTGAGAACTATAGTCAATATTGAGTAACTAGCTAAATTAATTTGGTTTAAATCAAACCTGTTGGTAACAGCAATATTTTAGGACTTTGACTTCTACATGTTATTATTTGGAGTAAATGTCAATTCGTTAAACCTTAGTGCAGGTCTAGTTCACTTCACCAAACTCTAATAAATTTGTACTGATGCTTACAAACATCCTCTTTTCCTTCTTGTCTCTTGTAGTGGAGGATGTGTGCAGGCTCCCTTGTGTCCTCAGTATTCATGAGGCCCACATGTTCCAGCTCACGAAGGGTCGTTTCGTGGCCACCTTGCACGTCAGAGTGACACCCGAACTCCACAGCTCCCAATCTGGAGTCATAGCCCTCCACAGACAGATCAGAGAGGTCTTCCACAAGGTCCGGATCCACAGTGTGACCATTCAGTTGGAGTTAGGAGAAGGGGTCTTGCACGACTGCCGCTGCAGCACCCCCTGCCTGTCTCGGGCCTGTCTCAAAAACTCCTGCTGCCATGCTGATGTCCCAGCACTCTCAGTCTGTAAAGCAAACCTGCCTCTTTACTCAGGAGAACTCCCTGCAAACAAATATGATGAGAGTATGCTCAAAGAACAGAAGGCACAGCTGTCAAAGATGACGTGTGCTGCGGTCACAAAGTTTTAACTAATTTGTCACAGAGGTGGAAACATACTCTGTGGAAGCTTCTATTCGTTCTGTAGTTCAGGACCAGGTTTAAACTGGGGCTGGGAAGATGTTATTCCAAGATTAGCTTGAGCGCCACATGCACGTGGTGTTCGGCTGTGGTTTATAACGTATGCTTTTGGACTCGATGCTTCAAGCAGTTTTGCTAATCCTGGCTTCTTATGAATTTCTCATATTGTTAGACTTTCTCTCAAATAACAGGAGATGAAACATAAAGGGGACCCACAATTACAGACACTTTTGAAGCCTCTCTTGACTGAAAAAGCAGTATTTTTTCTATGTATGTAGCATATTTGTATGTATACACTTAGTGTTGTAGTTTTAGTACAGTTATGTTGGAGTTTGTAATGTATTGTTAATAGTACAGTCTTTCTCAAGAATGTTGTAAAAGTTGGGTGTGTTAATAAAAAACAAAGAAATGTTGAGCAGTGTGGTTGTTTTTCATCAATTCAGTCATTCAGTCAAGTACTACCGTTATTCACAAAACAGTATGTGCCCATAAAAAAATGTCTAGGTGTAAATATGAACCCAATTTACAAATCCAGTTGGTGGTTGGTGTAGTGTACTGGGGTTCAATCCCCGGCCGGGCTAGCACTTAATGCTACATTGCACAATTATTGTGCAAGACTCCTATCTTTAGATTCTCCTTCTTTATACTAAAACCTGGTTCATAAGTCAAATGAGTCAAATGCCATAAATTCAAGTAGTCTTAATGTAATATAATAATTAAAAAAATCTAAATGGTTCATTCTAAATCACATTTCTGAACTGAAAAAAAAACACACTAAAGACAACAGCTTCTCTGACTATAGAAGGGAGATAAATACCACTGATGTTGCTACTCTGGGCTCGGCACACTGCTGACTGCACTATGTAACTCCTTCCATCAGCAAGGGCATTAAAGATGAAACATGGCTGGGTCTTTCAGCATGACAATGATCCCAAGCACACTGCCAGGGCAACAAAAGAGTGGCTTCGTAAGAAGCATTTCAAGGTACTGGAGTGGCCTAGGCAGTCTCCAGATCTCAACCCCATAGAAAACCTTTGGAGGGAGTTGAAAGTCCATGTTGCCTGCCGACAGCCCCAAAACATCACTGCTCTAGAGGAGATCTGCATGGAGGAATGGGCCAACATACCAGCAACGGTGTGTGCCAACCTTGTGAAGACTTACAGAAAACATTTGACCTCTGTCATTGCCAACAAAGGATATATGACAAAGTATTGAGATGAACTTTTGTTATTGAGCAAATACTTATTTTCCACCATTATTTGCAAATAAATTCTTTAAAAATCAGACAATGTGATTTTCAGAATATTTTTCTCATTTTGTCTCCCATAGTTGAGGTCTACCTATGATATTAATTACAGCCTCTCTCATTTTTTTAAGTGGGAGAACTTGCCCAATTGGTGACTGACTAAATACTTTTTTCCCCCACTGTACATAAATATATAAAGGGATTTAGCTAATAAAATGGGCAGGAAAAGCGTGTCCTTCAGTGGTGGTTCAAATTGCACTTCATGAGTATAGGGCAAGCTCAGGAACAAGAAATGTGAGTCCTCACATAATGTTGCTTCATGTGGTATATGTTCATTTAAAATTGAGATGATTAACAGACATTTTTCTAGTCCTGGCTTATTATAAATTTCTTTATTTTTTTTACTTCTCATATTTTGGTTAGACTTTCTCTCAGGGGATGAAATATAAAGGGGACCCACAATTACACAGATATTGAAGCTTCTCTTGACTGAAAAAGCAGTATTGTGTATACATTGTAGTTTTAGTACTGTTATGTTGATGTTTTAATGCATTGTTAACAGTAGCCTCTCTCAATTTGTTTTTGCCTGACTCAGAATTATGTGCAATTTAATAACAATTACATTTATTTGGCTAAAAGTTCGCAGAGGCTATTGCTCGAGGTCCCAAACTTAATAAAAAAAACATGGGGCATGGAGGGGACGAAGAATGCTTTGTGAAGCAGGATGCGTGACATCTTCAGCTACTAGTCTTTTTGATAAGTTTGTCTCACTCTGAGGATATGTGTGTGTGACAAATATGTGTATGTATATATGTATATGGCAAAATCAAGAAAATCATGTTCTATATGCTGACGCTATGCTATATGTGTTTTGTATGTAAACTGTATATGCACTGTGAATTTTCAATCGGTTTGGTGCTCTCTGAAGACAGCGTTACCTGATGCACTCTTCCAACATGATCAAGCAGATGCCAGTCCAGAAGGTCAAACCTCATCCATGTTCTCTTACAATCAAAACACTGACAGATTACTGGTGAGTAGACGGTGCCTGGAAACAACAGATTGCATTATCACTTGGACTAATGCAAGCACAGTGTATACTTTAACAGGTCAAGTAATAAAACACAAGTATTATTGTACTTACAGAAATATAAGCATGACCTGCTTCCTGGTTTCTTTGGAAAGGACTTTGTGACAATGGTGTCCTGGATATTGAAGAGTCTGTAGTTCAACCTACGAGTCTAAATGCTTTTAAACAAGGAAACTCAATGACCTGCACACGCCCCGAAACTGAGGCTCTGTTTTTGATCTGTTCTACCAAAGTCAAAGTGACTGGGACAGAAGTTGTGTTGGGGGTTTGTCCTCGGGGCCCACAGTAAATGTTTACTTTCTCCTAGGTGTATGTACAAAGATCTCCTTCCAAAGATAAAAATAAGCAAAACAATGTAACATAACTTCGATTCTAAGAACCAACACTAGCACTGTACTCTCGACGACTTCAAAAGAGGCAATAACCAAACCCTCAGAGTTAAATCAGACATGCTGGCAAGTCCACATACCCCTGCAAGTCCAGAAAGGCCAAGACTTCATTATATTGTTCTGTACAGTTATCTTGTGATCTCAAGATGTTGGTGGCATAACAAATGCTGCTTCTGGACTTCTGTACACATGACTGCTAATCCTGTCATGTTAGCTAAAAGAGGCCAGACAGGGCTTAGCATTGGGACCTCTCACTCCCCTAGAAAAAGAGTGAGGCCACTGATGCTATCTCGGACTACTCGTCACAGGTGGCTGTGGCATCACCAGGGAGCAAAATCGTGATCTCCTGACAAGACCAGCGCTTAGACAGTGCCACCATTCAGGAGCCCCCAACACAGATTTTGCATTTTGATAAACCAGTCCAGTAAAATACAGCCTCCACACTGAGGGGTTAGTTTTATACACTGTTACAAATAAATCTGCCCAAGAAAGCAATGGGACAATTTCATATCCACTGATATGTACCAGGGTCTGACAGCCCCTGAGCCTGATACGGTTACCCCAATATGAGGCAAACTATAACTTTCCCCACTTCGCTCGCAGCTGAACTGTTCATCACTTCTTATTTACAGCAGAGATGTGCCACTTGCTTGTAAACAAAATGATCAACCTTGCTCAAATAACTGCTTTGCTGGGGTTAAGCTGTGTCATTCTCTCCACATCAAAAATGAGCCAAAAAAACAGCCTCCTGGGCGATGACTGAGAATCAGTTGCACTTTCACCCTCAGTCTGAGGCATGCGTGTAAATTGCAGCGATAGCAGCAGCACAACAGCTAGATAAGCTGTGGAACTCCATATGCTTTCTGTGAAAAGGCATTTAAAAACAAAAAAGATCAATATTTTAAGTAGCAAGTCGACCTAATTTCAGACATGCAGCTCAGACATATTTTCTATAATTTAATAGTAAACCTTTAAATCAAACAGATGGTACAACCAACCAGTCCCTACACAGCATCTATCCTACTATTCACAGCACACCACACAATGACTTGCAAGTAAGAAAACAAGAAGAGAATAATAATAATTACAGCAAAAGGCTGTCGCGTGAACACAAACACTTCCAGTGTTGGCACCCTCTCAGGGTTTTAGGGAAACCATGACAAATAGTCAAAGGACATAATTGGCACAATGAAAAGTAATAATGCACACACACAAACACAGAGATACACACTTATATAAAAAGTAAGTACAAACAAAAATGACATGTGAGGTGCCTGCCGAAAAGCAGACAAAGCAATGATTCCGGTACGAAACGTCCAATCAGGTCAGCAGTCAGCCGGTTTCTTGAGGCAGGAGTGGTGCAAATTTAATCTGTCCACCTCTGTTAGAGCAGCATCGCATGAACAATATTTAAGATCTTGATCAGACACACTCTTAAAAAGACCACACCAATTTGCTCTGAAAGTACACAAACAAAAGAAGTGCAAAAGTACAAAGAAACACACAGATTTGGCATTAAGTGCAACAGGACAAAACTCCACTAGGTGCTCACTGTACCAAGCAGAGGTGTTTGGGATATGAAGAAGTACTAACAGGCTTTAATTCAGTTGCTGCAATACAGAGGGGGTAAGGCTGACTGTTGACTGTCAAGGCACTAAACTCCGCCTGAATGGATGAGGCACTTTAGCAAAGCGACGATGGTTAGGGTAGCTCAGGTTCCGCCATTCATCCAGGGACAACAAATGGCCTCTGTTGCGCGGCTGGTAATTTCTTGCAAACAGAAAATGAAAATGCATTAAAGACACATCGAATGCACATACCCAACGTATGGAACGCGAGTTAGTTAATGAATGAATGAATGAGTCTCTCGAGTAATCAGAAACTTGAGCAGTTGACTATCATATATATTAATTTCTGACCCATCCCTTACTGAGCTCCAGTGTTTGTTTGCTTTGTGCACCCAGCATGTCAACTTGGAGTTGCCATCTATCAGTAGTGGCGACTTGTGCTTGTCCTTTTACTTGGAAAAAGTAAATAAATAAATATTTAGGGTACCTGCTGGTAAGGTCTGAGGGATGCTGCCACTGTTTACCATCGCTTCTGCTCCCACGATTGGCCACAGTGTCCATGAGGTGCAAAAGCTCTGTCATCACACCTACTGAGCAACAGGATCCAATTAAATCTAAATCTCACACAAACAAACTTTAACTAAAACCAAATACCATCTAATCACCAAATCATCAAGCTGACTTACAGTATTTCAGCATTCTCATTAGAGATGTAGCCATTGCAATTTTCTTGGTTGATTTAATTTTTTTTTTTTTTTAATAATGTGACCTACCGATTCAGATTTTGGCCAATTCATTTTAATTGCCAGCATACAGAAATACTAAAATTACCATATAAAATATAACAAACTTTTATTTAATAGAAAACCCTCAAATCTGACAAACTTGTTCTTTATACAAACCAACTAAAAATCCAGTACAGTATCTGTAATTGCTTGGGCCCGGTTGTAATAGGCTGTGTGTGAGAGCCACGACCTGAGATTAAACAATTGTGTTTTGCTTTTCCACGTAATGGCTTTGGTCTTTTCATTGCTGAAGAAAGATTTACCTTTATCTTCGCTGCGAGCTTGGATTGGGAATATTTTTTAGATCAAGTGTGAAAGAGATCTAATTAAGGAGGCCTGCTGTTTGTGCAACATAGTGAGAAAATCTTTATGGTTAAAAATGTGTTTGAGCTTTGCGCTGTATTAGGACTATTAGACTTTATTAGGTGTTAGTACCCCCTGCAGGTCTCATGCAAGAGGTTATAGAGTCGATTTCGTGTTTTCATTTGAATGGAGAGCTTTTTAGAAATGCTGGAGCCAGAAAAAAAAAGCCTACATAAAAAAATAAACATCCAAATGTGTTTGGACGGCAAATTACAAAAGCATTCATCTTCCCACAAAATGTCTGAAAGACTTTTCTAATAATACCCAGAAATGGGGAGAAAAGGATTTGGATAGGTGTAAAGTCCTGAGGCATGTGAATGAGCACCTCATTGCTAAATATAACATACAAGGGTGTTGTTATATTAAGATTCGCTCGTTTTTGGTTAGTCTCAATGTGAAAAGTGGATCTACTGATATACACATTTTATTTGCATTGCAAAAAACTATAAGCATAATACAAAGTTCACTTAGTGTTTTTTTTATTTCGTAGATGTTCAGTTTGTCAATGGCTGTATTGTTATTTTGGTACTGTTAATCCTGTATTCATAAAACAGATACTTCCCTCTAAACCACACACCTCAATTGCACATAATTCTGTATTGTTATTACTGGCGTTTGGTTATTAAACCTGTTTTGGTGTCAGTCTGGAGCATTACAGTGCCTGAACAAGAATAAATGCAAACTGAAAAATCTCTGTATCTGAGCAGTGAAAAACATTTGGAGATTACCATCCCCTGCTCCTGTGTTGTCCTTCATATGTCTGATGACTGAATCCACGTACATCGTCTTCTCCGTCTCCCAGTCCTTTTCTCTGTGAAACACTACCGGCCTGTAGAAGGCATTCAAATCCATACGACCCGCACAGAAGAGGTCAACATATTCTTATATCATTCAAAAGCACACAGTGAACGTCTCAGTGAACCCATGTAAACAATTCCTAAGAAATACTTACATATTAAATCTAAAGAAATAATACTATCTATCCTGAAACTTTTCATCTAGAGTCAGTTCTAAAGAATAATAATAAGATTTCTTGCGTACTGTCACTATCGCACAAAATAAAAGTCAATGCAAAAAATAAATATTACAAGTAACAGCAAAATGTTAATAATGTCCGCACCCACAAACACCCCACTACATTTCATTTTAATGATACTCCTTTACATTGTGACAGTGTAAGAGGGAAATATTATAAAGCAACAGAAATTGTAACTTTCAGATGTGGACAATCATCGGTTAATAGCAGCATGAAACATGGCCACATTGAAATGAGTGAGCTATCCACCAAAGTGCGGTTCAATTGCAGGCTCAATGCACGGCCAAGTCTCTCTCACTCTAGACGTCAGGACGTCAAGTTATCCTTATAATCTGAGACAATACTCCCTCTACCGGATATACGCTCACTCACACACAGACAGTGGTTAGTAAAGTGCTATACAACTTTGACCAACCTTGAAAAATAGATATATAAATAGAATAGGGTGTGGAACAACCCTTATATATTCTCAAAGTATTTCTCTCAGAAATAAATTTCTAAATATTTATCTCAAAGCCAAATTATGTCTGAAGAACAGAGGTAATCATTGAGTTATTCTTATAATCTGAAATAATACTCCCTCTACTGGTTACAAATGTCATGTTTACAAATGTTACAAATGTTTCCAGCTAATGCTTTTTTTTTATTATGGATTAATTAGCTAATTATTTACTACATTAATCAACAGATTGGTTTTTAAACTCTAAAAATAGCTAAGTCACATAATCTTGCCATATTGATTATTTAATTTATTTTTATTCTGTTAGTTCTGTCCCCTTAAAAACATACTACCACATGTGTAGTCTCCCTGTGCCCCCTGTCCAGTCTGAAACATGGAAGCAACATGGAAAACTAAAACACAGAGCCAACTGAGCAGCTTATATAACTGTTGTATTATTTAATTAATCATAATATTGAGATAATATAACCCAGTACTACCTGTAGTAGTGACGTTTTCAGAATCATTAACAGATCTATAGATGATTCCAAAATAACAGACAAGATTAAAATGCACAATTATTTGCATTTGTACTAATCAAATCTCAAGCAGAGAAAAAGTTCTAGCTCTTCCCAGCAGCTAGATGTCCTTTATCTCCTTTATTGACTGGCCTTTAGGCCCCTGCTCACAGAAAATTCTGAAACGCAGAAGAGTTAACCCGAGTACATTACCTCTGGACTTCTCTGGGGACTTTCGTTTGGTTCCCAGTGTGGGGTTTTGTCTCCGGCTGCTGAGTTGCTGATACACTCGTGGATGCAGATGCTGCTGTTGCTGCTCTGACTGTAGATTTAGCCTTTACGCCTGGTCTCTGAATGCTGAATAAAACCACCTTTGACTTTTCCTAGGCAACACAGTTCTATAGTGAATGAACAAGCTTCCCTTCCCAATGTAAGCAAGCGATCAGAAGAGAACAGCTGCTTTTGTGAAACCTCAAGGGGGTAATAGCTTTTCGTAAAAAGATTCATATGTAATATTCTGGGTGCCAGTTCTACACCATTACTGAGGATTTGTCCACTTATTTTAACCTAGAAAATCAATGAAACAGATATACGCTCACTCACACACAGACAGTGGCCAGTAAAGAGCTACACAACTTTAACCATCCTTGAAAAATAGATATAGAAATAGAATTGGGTACATAGTCTCAATGTATTTCTCTCAATGTAAATCTCAAGATATTTATCTTAAAATAAATCTCAAGGCCAAACTGAGATTTAGTCAAAGTAATGAATGTAATGTGCGAAAAACAGAGATAATCATTCAAATTTATGTCACTGTATCTAATATTTTCAATTAATTACAGTTAATTTTGATTATATAAATGAAAAATGCACTGTGGCATCAAATCACTACCTCAAGAGGCGCTGCGCTCTCCAAGTTTTTTGAATGGCGCTTCTCCTCCCGGAACGTCACTTTAAACTTGGGGTTGACCTGCTGACTGACTGATGGCACATCCTTGGACTCCTTTACCTGCTTGACTGTGTCTGCGACAACCGGTGCCTGCTCTGCACTGTAGCACACTATCGACTTTTGGATTGCGGTGCCAACACTGCTAAATTTATTCTCTCTATTCTCGTTACCGTCCAGCAAGGGGATTTCTGGACCAACTTCGGTATTCATGTCATCCAAATTCATGGAGCCATGTAGGGAAATAGGAGAGGAGGCTTTAACAGGGTCCTGGTTCAGTGCAGGCAGACACTGCCCTAATTTTCCCAACCTCTTTAATACAGGGGACCGCTTAACAAGCTGTCTGAATTTGTCCAAAGGGGTGGACATGACAGGAGTAGCATTCTGAGATGGGGTTAGGTTCTTTGCCTCCTTCAGCTCAGATGTTTTAAAAGATTTTGTAAAATAGCCCTCGTCGTTTTCTGTTCCTGTATTCTTCCCATCTTCCTCACCTTTTACTTTCCCTGAGACCTGCTCTGAACTCTGATTCTTGTGGCATGAGCTGTGCCCTCTGCATGCCTCATTAAGTGGACATGCCTGTTGTTCTTCATAGAAAGTCTGACAGCTCTGAAAGAAGCCCTCCTGTCCATCACTGTCAGGCTGCTCTTCCTTACAGTCAATGGGGCTCAGACACATTATCTCGTCCACATCAAAGTCAAAAGCAGGACACTGGTCCCCTAAGTCCTCACTGTGGAGAATCAGAGGGCTGCTTGATTGGATATCACTAAAAGAAAGCGATGGGCTGCTCTGACCGTCGCTCTCATCACTGCTATCCGTCAACACCAGGCAGGTGGACTTGTGAAGAGGTGGTACTTGTGGCTTGGACGTATTCTCTTTATTATTGCTACCATCCTCTAATTTATGCACCTTCTCCGCTAGCACACAGCACTCTGGAAACACAGCCTTTTCCCCTGGTAAAGAGGAATCCAAAACACAGGCAAGATCTGGAGAATGGCACGTAGGAAGGCAGCGTTTTTTCTGAGGAGTCTCATATGTCTCATCAAGACAGGAGTCATCCAACTGCCTTTTACGGCTCACAGACACACTGCTGTTAACTATTTCAATTTTAATGTTGCAAAACGGACTTTTGGGGATCCAAGACGGCTCCCCCAGCACGTCATTGGGGGTATCGCAGGTGATCATTCTAGAGTACACAGAAAGGGGCCGTAAGTGGGGAAACTCTCCCGACTTATCTGAGCCGAGTCTATGAAAAATGGAGTTAATTGGTTGTTTTTTATCTGCCATTGTTCAATTCTGAAACTATGTCGCAATCATCTGAAGCAGAAACGTCAGCCCACGAGATGAGCCCTGGAAGGAAAACAGGAGTTTTATGTTAGCCATAAGGAGTAAAGCTGGAGTCAAACATCAGTGAAACAACATGAAACAGAATTTGCCATGGTATGTATATTTTACTTTCCTCCTTCCAAACCACCGACCTAAAACCTCAGCAGTGATTTTTGAACAAAGTGGCCTGTCAAGTTGACAACCTTGCCTCTGGGTGGTCAATCTTTCCAATACTTTTAGAAAGGAAGGTTCTGATGCGCATTATTGGTGGATATTGCTTTTGGAAGACAACATCAACTTGAATGTTTGCTGCACTTTCATTTTTTTAGGTAATATGTATTTGAGGATGCAGCCTAAACTGATTTACCTTTTATATTATGTTAAGGTGTGCATAATTATTAGACAGCTTCATTATCTCTGGTAAAATGGGCTAAAAAAAAGGTTGAATTAAACATGATGCAACCTACCTGCAATGTCCTTAAATGAAGTGCCAAATACTATGAGACAAGTGCCAAAGCAAGGAAGGCTGAAACACAGCCGCCACGGACTAAGATTGACAAGCTGAATCCTCAAGATCTCTTTAGGAAACACCTGGATCTCTTGATGAAACCAGTGGATGGTCCACGGCTAGATGACTAATGGAGCAGGGGTACTGGCATGGGCTGCTGTCATGAACATTGAGTTAGTTGGACTGTTTCCAGCTGAATATGAACTGAAAACCTTAACAAAATTACTGGAAAACTGGAAATGCTTTCTTCATGCCAGTGGCATGCATGATCCCCACATGCCAAATACTCCACAACTTGTCGAACAAGTAAAATACTTAAAGATGACTGAATAATGGCCTTCCCTCTTCCTCATCAGACCTAAATCCTGAGAGCTTGTGAGCCCTTCTCAACTGTAAGATAAACAGCATGCCTCTCGAAGAGCATTTGAGAGAGAAACTGACAGGCTGGAAGGACAGCATTGGAAAGACTGGTTATATTGGTCACTGAATATTTGTTAAAAGCCTCAAATATTATTTACTTGTAATCTGGTTACAATAAACTCTAAATATTTGAGTCAATACACAGGTCAGATGGGGGTAAGGTGAGCAATTCAGGTGTCCTAAATAACCCTAGAGACTGCAGAATACTAGAGAAAGCATTTTAGACTGACTGACAGCACACCTGAAGAATAAAATTGCTTAACTTTTGGCATGAAGGCCAATTCTGTAATCATTAAAGGCTCAGCATTGCCCCTAAATGTCCTAATGGTCTACATTTCTCTGATATTCAGGCACAGTGTAGTGTAGGTACTGTATCTAGCTAGCTGTTGAGGCCTGTGCATCTTCTGTATCTAACTTTGGTAGGGGCAGTGGTGGCTCAGCAGTTAGAGCGCCAGGATATCGCTAACAGGGTTGTGGGTTCGATTCCCGGGCTCGGCAAGCTGCCACTGTTGGGCCCTTGACCCTTTTTCAGTGTGTAGGAGTGATCTAAACAGGGCACCCACTCCTTGGGAGACAATCCTGAACACACCTAGGCCTCAAGACAAGCTTTTGTAGCCTTTTCTAGATTAACTTGTCTCTATAAAATGTCTTCTAAGGCCTATTAAGGTTGTTTTTAATCGAGGCTCCAAACATGACTCAGATAATGATCAGACCACATTTCATTAGTGCTCCAAATTAGTGGGGCAGTGGTGGCTCAGCAGTTAGAGCTCCGGGCTGTCGATAACAGGGTTGTGGGTTCGATTCCTGGGCTCGGCAAGCTGCCACTGTTGGGCCCTTGAGCAAGGCCCTTTACCCTCTCTGCTCCCCGGGCGCTGGAGTTGGCTGCCCACCGCTCTGGGTGTGTGTGTGTGTACTCACTGCCCCTAACACGTGTGTGTGTGAGAGTGTGTGTTCACTACCAGATGGGTTAAATGCGGAGGACACCTTTTTTATCTAAACTTGGGGGGGATCTTGGGAGGATCCTTTAGTGGACAGATGAGCTCTTCTCTAGATCACATCGCAATCTAGCTATCTCTAGCTAGCTGTATTATGTCCAGATGTTTGAAGACACGCCTTTATCATCATCATCATCATAGGCGTTTCCTGATTTTAAAAAATCAATTATTTCTTCATCTAAGTGGAAAACATTACATTTAATCGATTAATCACTTCATCAACGCTGAGATACTGAAAAGCACAAGCTTTGATGAATAAATACAGCTTAAAAGTATAAGCTTCCTACATAACTTAAATACTACCAGCTCAAAGCCTGGCTAGGTTAGCTAGCTAGCTCACTAGCACAGCTTGACTAGCCGTCTTGTTTTTGTATAAACGTCACCTATCTAACGTCTCCCGTTTTCTCACTAAAGCAGTTCAGTACGAACTACACTCTTAACAGAAGGTGTGCAGTAAGATTTGTGATGTACCTCAGTGCTGCAGGCTGGGTTTGGGGGGAGTAAAACAGGCCAGCTAGCTCAGTTAGCTACTGCCTCCACATCAGCCGCCGTTTTCCGGGCATTTTTCAAACTGCGCGGCGTCGCAGGCGCTCCTATTTATAACCTTCGGTCCGCAGCGGCGCCTGTGATTGGCTGAGGGATATTTTTCCGTTGATAACTGAAACTCGAGGCCGTTCGTTGGGGATTTGGGGGAGTCGACTCCGGGTCCGATTCATTAAATTGTCCACTCAGTGTAATGAAACATGCCCTCGATTTAATTAACTTGTCTTTGATGAATAAATCATTCATAATTCACGATACGTTCCTTAATTTAACAAATAATTCCCTCAATAACAATTTGCCCATTTAAGAAATAATTTTCTTGATTTAATAAATAGTTTTCCCAATAAAACTAATCACTTCCTTTGATTAAAAAAAACTTCGCATGGAAATTACACATGGTTTCATGAGAAGTGAGTAAGAATTGAAAAATCACTGGAATTCCTTTTTAGGAACTAGCCCTGGGTGCACCGGTTGGTAATCCTGTAGTCTCTGAGCCTCGGTTGGTGTGGCACTGAGCTACCACACTATGTGGGAGGCTGGGGTTCGAATCCCGGTCTGGGTGACTGTGCTGCGCTACATCAATAAGAGTCCTTGGGCCAGACTCCTAACACTGCATTGGCCCTCCTCTGTAATACAGGTAACCTTGTAAGTCGCTCTGGATAAGAGCGTCTGCTAAATGCCGTAAATGGTAACAGCTTCCACACACTTCCCACACACACTTCAGTGATAGGTTATGTTCTTTAATTCAAAAGGGAATTACACAATGCAGTCATTAAAACAAAAAGTGAAATGGAGGCAAAGTAATGATGTAACAAAACAATCCTACCCCAAAAAAAGGGTAACACTAAGAGGTGAGCTTGGGTGAAACCACCTGCATAACAGAGCAGGTCGATTATTAGTAACCGCTTATCTGCATCCAAGGACACATTAACGCCAGTAAACATCTCAAAACAATACAAAGCCATGGGAGAGTTGAACAGTCATAAAGGTACCTCCCGTATTACAGATATCATCGCAGTCACTCAAAAATCTCGTATCTCCAAAACGTGAAAACTTTACAAGAGAAGATAAAGCCTTCTTAAACCTTCAGTGAAAGTCAATGTATATATATATATAAAGGCTGGTTCCAAGTCATTTTCTATTGGAGCATTTCTATTGGTCCATTGACCCAATGCAAAGAACTGCCAGATTTAAATGATGTCAAAAAGTAAATGGAAAATGGAGATACAAGGCTTTTAGGTGACCATGTCAATAAGTTAAATACCATCAGAGGATGTACATTTGTTATGTAATGAACTAAAAATGACCTAATCAATTTTTTGAGTGTGTGAGACCTGTCATGAAGCAAAGCAGTAGTGATTACAGTAACAACAATTAATTAAAAGAATTATTTCCCTGAAATTAAATCATGTGCTTTGAAAGGAGTTTTGGAGGGGAGTGCAAAAATACATTTTTTTAATAGAAAAAATAAGATTGTCTTTGATATAAACTCTCACCACACCTCCGCACCTCTTTTTTTTTTTTTTTTTTTTTTTGGTCATGGCGGGACGCCATGCTGAAGCTTAGCTGGAAGAGTCAGTGAGTTCATCTGTATTGTGAAAAACCCGGCAAGCTGAAAAGCACTAAAAAAAAACCACCCCGTCACGCAAGCCAGAGTCTCTCAGAGACCTTCCCTCACACCCCCTCCACATTTTTGCTCTATCCGTTGCATGCGTTGCGAGTTGGAAAAGAGCAAAAATCTGGACAGTCTAGGGGTCACCAAGGACCAGCGAGAACCACCGATGTAAGCAGGACCCTGTTCATTCATATCTTTCACTCTTTTAACGTTTTATTGCAGCCCCTCCTTTTGGCATGTCAGAAGCAGGCCAGGTCAAAGCAGTTCAGTGGCCTGGTCAAGACATCTACACCATCGACACGCAGATATCTTAAAATCCCTTAAATGTGATGACCAGGATTGTGCTAGCCTCTCTGAGAGAGGCTATTCCACAGTGTTATACTGCATAGACAAAATTGCAAAGCCAACCTGGACCACTCCAAAAACTACAAAAATAATAATGCAGATACTATACATGTTTTTCATATACATTAATGAAGACGTAACAACTATGGGGGGAAAAAAACAAGAAGTCTGTAACAGAAAATGACACAACAACATGAAAACTAATCAAAGTACACTGTGGGCCGGTTTCCCAGATCTGTATTACTCCTGAGCTTGGATGAAAAAGGAGTTTCAGTCCTTAAACAACACTGGCATGACAATGTAGCCCAAGACTAGGCTTAGTACTTGTATGGGAAAGCGACCATATATGTCCAAAAGTGTGCAGACACCTGCTCTTCCAATGTTTCTTCAGATATGAAGGGTATTAATAGGCAGTTTATGCCAACCCTGGCTGCAGTAATGGTCTCTACGCAGCTGGGAAAGACTTGTGTTTAGCCACAAGAGCATAAGTGAGGTTGGGTACTGAGGTTGGGCTCTGCTCTGCTACTCCAGCTCATCCCAGCCGACACTTTTTGACCTTAGGCTCATTTGTGGACAGCTGAGCACAAGTGATCGGCCGTGTCAGCAATGGGTGTGTGGCTGAGTTTGAGAAATTAGAGAGGGTGTCCGGATACTTTTGGACATATAGTGCACCACTCCAAAAGAGAGGCAAAAAAACCAAAACACATTTATCAGTTATTCCGTATTGCTTTGGTCTGTACTGGGTGCAGCTTTTGGGGTCAGACTGGTTGTGCGGCTTCTCCTCAGCTTCTTCGCCCAGTCGCATCTCCAGGCACCGGCGACAGGGCCGTCCTCTTCTTTCCCTTTTCTTCTTTTCATCTGTCCACCCTCTTTTGTTTGGTCCCTAACCGGCCTTGTACTCAGAAGCCAAATGCGTTCTCTACGTCAGCAGCCTCGGCCTCCGCTTTGTCCCAGTTGATAGGCGACAGGCACTCTTCAGCGTTGTAGTCCTGAGGGTTTACCCCAATGTCCAGGACCTGGGGGTTAGCGCGACACTCAGCGAGTCTGTGGGGTCCCAAACACACAAAGAACGATCAGATAAATGAACCTGGCTACCTCAGAGCTTTCCATTGGTCTACAAAAGAGTAAGAGCAGCTGCATACGTAGAGTTTAGTAAATTGTTTCTAGACATATTTTTAAATACACCCTTACACACTTAGCAAACTGAAGCTCCACTATTGGGATTGTCTCACAAATTAATGTACAGATTGTTCTACTAGCTTGGGTTAGAGTTTCAGCACTTAGTCCAATGAAATACTCCAATGCTTTTCAACTGTATTTGCATCTAAATGTAGTGTTTGGCCGATTACAGGGAAGTCTCCCTGGATTTAGAAACCTCCATGTCAAAACACACTAACAGTGGAAGCCTGATCTTCCTGAAATGTTCAAGATATTTGTCTGTAAATCTAAATAATGCATTCTTTAAAATGTGGTTTCAGATCTATCTGGTCTGGTTTTCTAGAGTGAGGAAGTCTAGATTCAGCTCTGATCACTGATCCATCACAGAAAACCTACAAAAGGAACTAGAACTGGGGCTCAAATCTCAGGTCATGCCACTTTGCCATCAGCAGCCGGAGCCAGAGAGAGCACAACTGGCCTTACTCTCTCCAGGTGGGTAAATGGCTATCTGTCTCCCTGCTTCATCGCATAAATGTGATGCTGGGCGTCTGCTAGCAGATGCTTCAGAACCAACATAGACGGCAGATTTTTTAAAAAGCTGGCTGGTTGCGCTTGTGTTGGTGGAGGCATGTATCAGTCCTCATCCTCTGAGTGTCAGAAGCATTACATGTGATAGAGGTACTAATGAGTGGGTAGGGCAATTGGCTATCAGCTGTTAACTGCAGAGTTAACCCATAGTGATTAGTCTTTGCAGATGTTTTGCAGATTTGCTTACTGCACTAAAACATCTGCAATGTGGTCATGTCAATCCAGAATTCACATATAGAAGTCATAAAGAATATAAATACATGTCAAAAGGTGATTTGGTTTTTTTTCTAAGTACAGGGAAATGTGATTAAATCACCAGTGCTTTATAGAGTAGACTGAAAAGCGTTGGACTTTCATGAGCAGACTTGTGGCTTCATTAGAATGCTGCTCTTAGTCTTTGTAGGACACAAGACACTTGATGATGATGGTGATGGTCACACCTCCCCTGATGAAAAGACAAGCAATGTACACACACACAGATCTACACCTTATTACTCCAGATTTACTCAAAACCTCACTGTGGACGAGATGAACTCATTATCATAACATTTTTCTCCAATTCTGGTATAACCTGCATAATTTCACGAGGTGTTGAGTAAATCTGGTCCTGATTCTCTAGTGTGAACTACACTACGGTGAACATGATGAATGGTGCAGATAATTAACTTCTTTCTGGCGATCCCCAAGGCCAAATCAATGTCTCTGTACCCTGGACAAACTGAAAGAGAAGCAGAACTCCAGTTTAGTCGAGCTCAAGCTAACAAAACACACGGGACTGTATCACAGAAACATCATAACTCAGATATCCTATCTTATCTGTTTAAATCACCATGACGACTTCAGTTAGGGTTGATTTTAGGACTGCAGATATTAAAGAATAACATCTTCTAGCTCCAGATAAGATAAGACCACTACTGAAGTGTCCTGACCCAAGAAAATTCCATAAACACTGGCCTAACATGGGGATACAGAGTCATAGCTTCTCTGTTTCTACTGCAGAAATGACTGCCCTGGTTTTTGGCAGAAATGAAAGGTAGCAGGTCACTAGCATCAGCAGCCAAGTTATCGCATGCTGTTATTCACAAATCAGTCATGACATTAAAACCACCTGCCCAATATTGTGTAGGCCCCCCTAATTCCACCAAAACAGTTACTCACAAACTGAGGCATGGACTCCACAAGACCTCTAAAGGTGTCCTGTGGTGCCTGGTACTAAGACAGTAGCAGCAGATCCTGTAGGTTTTGAAGTGGGGCCCCTATTGAACACATTAATGACCCATTGTGCTCCAAAGAAGGACAACATTTGGTAGGTGCTGACCACTGCAAGTGCACGGCACTGTAGATGTTCTGACCCAGTGTCATAGGCATCCCAGTTCGGTTCTTGTTAAAGTGTCTCAGATTTTCAAGGTTGCCCATTTTTTCTTCTTCAGCACCTTCAAGAACTGACTGTTTACTCCAGTCTCTACACAGCTGTCACTGTAACCAGATAATCAATGTTATTTGGTGGTGTCAATGTTATGGCTGATCGGTGCACTTGTTCATATTAAAAAAGAGTTTGGTTTAGACGTTACATGTAGCTTGCTTGTATTCTGTGTACGACTGGTTGCTTGGTAACAGGCATATTAACTGATTATCAACCTCGATTGAGTAGTTAAGGAAAATGAGGTCATAACGTGAGATATAAGAGGTTGTGAGATACGATAAGATTGCTAAATTAGGGGTAGATTTGCTCCTGTTATATGAATTTGTGAGCGTGTTGGATCTAAATCTCAGGACTAATGATGGGATGTTTCTATGATACGACACCCGAAACACTCAACGACTGCCCATGTGTAGGCCAAGGCCCAGTTCGTTCAGTGTGTCAGCGGCACAGAGACATCGTACAGATCAGTTGATACACAAATTCTGAAAAACATCACTACTGCACTATCCCTGTCCCGATGGCTCACCATCGAGGTACTGCACTCACTGACGGAGAGACAGTGGGGGATATAAGGCTGAAGGCATGACTGGAAAAAAAGCACATAAGTAACATAAGACAAATGGAACAATGTGTGAACATACAAGAATGAGCACTACATCTAAAAAGAGGCTAAAGAACCCAGACAGTTCCACCTTAATCTTCGAAGACCTAAACAGAATATTACAATTCTTAAGAGCGTTTGGTCACTGGACAGGGTTCTAAGCCACTATATGGACACAATGGGAGAACATGGAAAAAAATCCCAAGCACTAAATGATGGGGACACCAGGTGGACGTGAATGAACAATGGGGTGCTCTACAGATCACTACACACTTAATGGCGCTTCTTTACCTGAACACGACTCAAAACTATCCAAACTGCGGCTGAGGAGAGAAACATCAAGGGGGAAAGTCAAAGAGATGGTACCATTTATAAAACACCAGTGGTAGTACTACAAATCTCTGGAGAGCCTCTGTGAATGACCTGTACTATTCCGACCACCAGATGGCACAGGCATTCTTTTTGTCTCAACTGCAGACCAGATAGTTAAATGATGGGTCAGTAGGTGGGCTAGCAGAGGAAAAAGGTGATGTGCAAGTGCTGTGAGGTTTCAGCTATGACCAAACAGCATCAGGCAAAGGAAAGAAGAAAGAGCTTACAGAGTTTTGGAAGTTCTGAAGTGTTCAGCATGGTCAAAGTACACTTTAGAGGCCTGATGTCTCTGATTTTGTAAACACTGCTAAAAATAGGTACTACAGATGGTTCTTTGAAGAGGCAAAGTACTGAAACCGGGTCTGTATAGAAATCAAGGGTTTAAAAAAAGACTTGATCCAGAGAAGAAGGCTTTTTACTTGATTTTGGAGGAGCATTGCTGTGAGGATAGTGAGGTCAGGATGTTGGATGATCACCACCCCATTGGATGGAGCACCAACTATCATTCCAGAGAACACAGTCCTTCCACTGCTCCACAGCTGCTCAATGCTGGGGGACTATATACTCTTCTAGCCCACGCCTGGCATTAGGCAGCATGGTGCCAATAGATTCATGTTTACCTGCTCCAGAGAGTCCTATTCTACTGGCAGTACTTCTCTACAGGGACTAGACAAGCTGTGTATGCGTGTGTGTGGGATTTGCACAACTGTATCAGCAATGGATGCAACTGAAAGTAGCTGAATGCATTCATTAGGAGGGGCGTCCACAAACATTTTCTCCGGTGTCACAAAGCTTTGCTGAGCCCAGCTCTGACCAGCTCATCTTCATTTAGGGAAGGGGGGGTGTTCTTTAATCATTTCAGAGATTAAACAAACCCACAGTGTTTAATTACGAAGCCACTGCCTTTAATTACTGCACACATATGAACAATCAATGCACAGATGAGCAGAGACGAATCCCCGCTGCTTTACGACAGATCCTCAAGGGTGCGGTCTGACACCCTCGGGGGGGAATGTGTGTGTGTGTGTGTGTGTGTGTGTGTGTGTGTGTTTGCATGCTTGTGGGATTACACTCATTTCAGTCCTTTTAGCTGCTGTCCACACTTGCTTACAATCTTGTCAGAAAACTAATCATTTCGAGCGTTAATTACTGTGCACCCGAGGACTGAGCTGTATTTAAGGAGTGCATTATTGGTCACTAGTTTCGCCACAACAGTCCCTCGCACGCGCTCCACAGCACCATGGCAACAGGGCTTAGCACGTTTCCTATTTGCCCTTCGCAATGGCAGTGGCTGATAGGAAGAACGTGTGAACTGCAGGGTTCAGCCGTGGCCGGGGCGAAGCTTAATGGAGATTCCTTCTGACCCCGTCCCAAAAGACCCACTCTCACACACTTCAGGCTCAGGAAACCTGCTTTGCTACCCAGAGGCTAACAGACCTTGAACAGGGACAGAGGAACACTGTAAAGGCCCTGTTTTAGAGATCTTTAGATGAGCTGTCAACCGCGTACCGCACAGCTTGATTTAGCCAGTATAAAACTTAGTGTACTAAGTCTCTTAATCAGTCATGGGTCTGTTTGTTTGGGCGTAACGTGCAGTAATAAACCAATCAGTGTGTCGCTCGCCGTTCCCTTTAAGAGCCAGGTGTGGTCTGACTTTGACGGGTTGCTATTTTAGTGGTGTAAAGTGTGTGTGTGTGTGTGTGGGGGGGGGGGGGGGGTGTAAGTTCACTGTTGGGCTGCACACGCCTGTGTTGACAACTCACTGCCGAGATTGCAATGAACGTCTGACTGTTGCCGTCTGCCTAGCATAGATATATTCACAAGCAGCGCTGCTGTTTAAACGATGCAGGCAGAAGGTGTGAAATATACTTTTGGCGGGGTGTAAGATAGCAACGAGCGCCGCAACACGCCTTGTGCAGGGTGTAAGATGGCACCCCAAGAAGTTCAGAAGAATGTCCTTAAAAGCAATTCTCCAAAAAACCTTCAGACATGCTCAGATTTTCAGAATTATTCTTAATCATATTCATAAATACAGTACTTTTCTTTTTTTCCTTGCTTAAACCTTAAACAGCCCCTTTTGTTTTTTAAAGCCACGGTGGCTAGGTTAGACATGCTCTACAGAGCATTGTTCAAAAATCCAACCGGACCTCAACAGACAGATCACATCTAAGATTTTGTACATGATTGAACATTAGATTTCCAAGATGTTCGCTTAGTGTCAAGGCCTTACATTTGCGTTTCTGGTCTAAAATGCTATACCCGATGCATCGAGTGGTTCAGTGGAATAAGGCGCTGCCGCTATAACCAGAGGATTGCTAGTCGAATCCTGGTCATGCCGCTAGCCATGTTCAGTCAGGGTCTGGAGAGAGTAAGGCCAATAGCGAGTAGATGGCTCTTTTGCTCCAGTACAATGCTGGCTGTACATTGTGCTTTCCTCTGGTGGCAGTGAGGAAATAGGGGCGTGTGTCGGTCTTCACCCTCCCAGTGTCAGGAGCACTGCATGCGATAGGGGGAGAATATGTATGGGCTGGGTAACTGGCAACCCAAATCCAAATGGCATCTGACTCTAAGGGAGGTTAAATGCTAAGACCGCTATCCCATGATCTGATTAATACCTTAAAGGTGGTAATGTTGCTGGATTGAGTCTAAGCACTTAATATATCTTATGCTTTTATTCACACCAAAGTACTTTGAATGGCCCTCGTGTATTTAAGGCACTGCATAGATGATCGTGCCTAATGATGTTGGTCCAAACTGGAAAAAATGAGAACAAATTCCTTCCATCCTTCCATCCATCCATCCATCCATCCAATGAAAATAAACTGATCAGAGAATGTTAAGAATAATAAATTAATAAAAAAAAGCCATTTTAAAAGTCGGTATAAGTATCCTTCAGACCTCCAAGCTTTCCTTTTCCAATCACATTTTTCAGTTCAACTTATTTACTAGTTCACTGTGGTATCTTCAACCTTCAGAAGAGCACTCACACACAGCAGAAGACTGCCTGCACGTCACAATGTCTACATGTGGAGCTTTGGCTTTTAGAAGTGGTACCCCCACCTGAAGCAGACCTTCGTGTGAGATAAAGGAGAGGGGTAGTTGCTCAAAAGTTAAGCAGGTTACTTATTAGGCTGACCGTTCACTCTGAGGAGCATGAGTAAATTCAGCTTAGAATGTTATGTACAAAGTGCGAGATGGGTGTGGTGTCATTGCAAAAATCCACAACCCTAACTGAGGAGTCTGTTCTCAGAGCAGCATAATAAGTACAGGGACTGTGTATATTAATAACCACTGCTCTCAAAGGCTGAAATTGGGGTAAACGGCCATAACTGTAGTCAAAAGCCAAAAGCTTCATTTTCCATCTACTATGTCAAATGCAAAAGACACAACTTAAGTAGCACAGCATGTTATTGGCACTGATTACCACTCTTTGTTCTGCAGTGGGGTGTGTAATTATAAACAGAACAGTGGAAATAAATTTATACAGAAAAACAGTCTAAAATCTAGAGACCACTGACCTTGAAAAAGCTTCATCCAGTCCATCCTCAAGCTCCTGCAAGAAACACACAAAATGACACACTGATTAATACAACTGTATGGATTATATACACATGATATATATTCTTGTAGAATTATATACACATTATATATACATTTACTACGATTAACTCGGGATGTCACAAAATTTTAATACACTAAATTAATATTAACAGTAGATATAAACACTTGAGGACATGTTCAGAAGCCAAGATTTGAGTGTGTTGCTGCTGTCGTGGTCAGGTCTCTCTCTTGTAAAAGAGATTATTTGATCTCAATGGGATTTTCTGGTGAACTAAAGGGAAAAGATCATTTCATTGCATTTTTTTTTATTGTATTTTATCTGATTTTCACTCATTTTGAACCACCAATTATCCAACTCGCACATAATCCCCCTCCGACACAAGTGAGGGCGGACTAGCACACGCCTGGAGGGAAGCGTCGCATACCTGACTCCAATGCACCAGCCAGTGACAGCCAGCACCGCAACTAAGTGATGGTGGGAGAGAGCGCCATCTACCCACCCTGGAAAGAGCAAGGCCAATTGTGCTCTCTCTCAGCTGCCGATGACTAGCAGCATGACCAGGATTTGAACCAGCAATCCCCTGATCATAGTGACAGCGCCTTAGTCCACTGGACCACCTAAGCCCCTAAAAGTAACATTTTTGACCTATTTGTACTATATTAAGATCAAAGCTGTAAAACTATTGTCCAAATAAATACCACAAATAAATACCACAAAGCAGAAGCCACCCAAACTCCAAAAATTTCTCAAATCAACAGATTCAGGGGGGCTCAATTTCTATTCTAAATATTGTATTGTAAACTTTGTGCGTCACTACACTGCTAAAGCGAAACTTTTTAATCCTTAAAGAAGGACAGCTTAAAAACATCTCTTAAGTAACACATTAGCAAATGCCTGCACACACACACACACACACACAGACACGGACACACATCCACCCCAGCTGGTGTTCTCATAACAGGCTTACTCTTGATTGCTTTGGCCCTTTAACCTGCTGCCATTTCCCCAGCAACAACCGAAATGTCTCCGTTTCGCCTGGAGGAATACTCCTGAGCGTCTAATGATAACATTTTGATGACCGCTGGAGCCAGCGCCTTTAATCTGCATTATTTGTCCA
The DNA here is from genome assembly GCF_030463535.1 of Salminus brasiliensis. Classification (NCBI taxonomy): domain Eukaryota; kingdom Metazoa; phylum Chordata; class Actinopteri; order Characiformes; family Bryconidae; genus Salminus; species Salminus brasiliensis. Next base: position 5,270,874 of record NC_132881.1, on the reverse strand, counting down.
GCCAAGCTACTCAAATAGCAGACTTTTGCAGGGTGGGGAGGGGAGTGGACACGGCGGAGCATATTGCACTGCTTTCTGAGTTAAAGACGCTGCTAAGCCAGACGGTTTGAAGGAGCGTTGAAGTAATGAGTGTAATGAGTGAGCTTGCACTCTGCCATTACTGGTGGTCTGGAGTCAGCTAATGATGGATCCGAACAGAAAAACTCTGAATGTACAGTAATGGATATGATTCATGAGCCCTTCCATCACTGCATCCTTAGAGAGGTTTTAGTTTTTGGTGTGTTTTTTTTTTGCCATTTGTTCCCCCTTTTTCTCCCAATTTGGTACTGCCAATTAACCCACCCTGTCATAACTCCCCCTGTCACTATCAATGCTCCGGACACTAGGAGGGTAAGGATTCCTCCGATACATATGAAGCCAGCCATCACATCTTTCCAACTGATTGCTGGGCAGCCGACACACTCTGACAGAAGCCTGTGCCAGCCAACATCACTTTAAGAGTGAGTGAGGGGAGAGAGTACCAGGTACCCACCTGGAGAGAGCACGGCCAAATGTGCTCCTTCGAATTCTGGACTTTGATGGCAAAGCAGCGTGATTTGAGATTCAAACTCCTGACCCCCTGACCATAGTGGTAGCGCATTAGACCAAGAGAGCCACTTGGAGGCCCCAGAGCTTTAGTTTTTGCAATGCATTGGTCAAACACATAATTGAGAAAACTATGAGAGCAGACCAGAGCATAGATACCATAACGGCCAATGGTGCTCTCTCGGATTTCTTTGATGGCAAAGCGGCATGACTCGAGATTCGGACTTACGGCCCACTGTGCCAAAGTGGAAGCGCATTAGACCGCTGAGCCCTAATGGATGGGTAAAACACATAATTGAAAAAAATATGAGAACAGCCCAAAGCACCCTGGCTTTTATCAGCTACATTCCTGTAAGTCTGAAACTGCACAAATCATTGATTGAGACATGGTTATAAATGAGGGGTGCTGAAGCAGACTGGATCATTAATTAACCTGAAAACAAGAACCAACCGCATGAGCTCATATTACGCTTCCAAAGCAGTTTACTTTACTGATCAATGGAGAGCCATTATCTCTTAACAACAGATAAAGCTGACAGTTTAGGCAGGTGCAATAACTGCACCCTCCACAGCACGCATCCGATTACCAAGGACGATGACTCCTGTACCAGTTGGCTCAAAACACACTTGGGACAATAAGCTTGTGATGAAGCAGATTTTCCCATTGGCTTCAATTGTAAATGTGTTTTAAGATCATAAAAACGATTATAAACCATTAGGATTGTCTTATCATGTTGACAAATGTTGGATTACTGAATTAGCAAACACTTCTATTCACAACATCATGTGAATTACCCCTGTATACACTCCCATTTGCACATTTTCCTGTATTCAGACTGTATTCACGTCCCAGACCTCCAAGAACGCAGAAGTAATTACAATTATGCTCCCAACCTCAATAAATTACAGCTGGTATGCAAATTAAGCTGTTTGCATGATTAATCGGTCCCCACCCACTGTTTTGGCACCCCCACAGGAACCCCCTAAATTACATATTAATATCTGAGCAATTTCCATGTGCCGGTCATTAAAGACCAGCAGATCTCTCACCCACAATACACCTTTCCAGTTTTCCACCTTCTATAGCTGTTCAAGTGTTAAAACACCAGCAAAAATCAGTTAATCAGTCCTGTGGTTTTGTGTGTGTGCGTTTAGCAAACATGGCTGTATAAGCGCGAAGCCTGCTGTGCAGTTTTATTTTTACGGTAATCAACAAGCTAATATTAGACAGTCCACATTCAAAAACCTCTGAAAGCATGCTCTATTATTTACATTCATTTGGTTGTTTTTTTTCCCACCTCTAACAGAACAGACTTAGAGTAAACTGAAGATGCCAACGTCAAATTCAGAAGGCAAAGTCTTCAACATTTCAAAAGGTTTACATTGCCATCTGGTCTCCAACGCATTCGCCTTTGATGTTTTTAATTATTATTCATTCCTTTGAATAACGCAATGCATCTCCTTTGTTTTATTAACCAACTGCAGTAGACAGGATTGTAAACAGTATATGCCAACGGGCCAGAACATTATGCCACCAAATCAGCTCACGGCTCACTCTACGGGCCCGTTTATACCTGGCATTAGCATGCGTTTAGCATCTGGATAGTCTGGGCCTACTTTGATCAGATGTCTGTTTACACTCCAGGGTGACCAATTGAGATCTGACTTTACTTTCCTGTGTTTTTTGTTAAAACGCTCACCAACATTTACACCATTTCCATTTGACTTCCTGTAAACAATGGTTTCTTAACAAAAATGCCCTGCTCTGGGAGACTGTGAACAGTTTATAGTGAACAGGTGAAGGTTCTTCTACAACACAGTAGAACGGTGGATTCTTGGATGCTGGTAGTATCCAACATCCAACACCAACATTCAAGCAGACCCTTGAAGTCTGGATCGACTTGTCGTTGTCTACACGTCTGTCCATAAGAAAGAAAACACTGTTTGACCAGACGATCTTCTTCCATTGCTCCAAGGTGAAGTCCTGACGTTCACATATCCATTGTAGGCACATTTAACCATGGACTAGGGTTAGCGTGGGCACTCTGACCGGACCGCTCTTGCAAAAATCGATGGACCTTGTGTGCACCCTATAACCCTGCAACAGGTTCGTGATTTTGTCAACGCCCAGCCATTTTTACAGCATCCAACTATGAGAACACACTGACTGCTTACTAATGTCTAATGCCATATCCCAGGCTGTGACACGCGCTGTTGTTACAATATAATCAGTAACATAATGTTTTGGCTCATCAGTCTATATCCAATCATATGTTAACAAAATAACAAAGAATAATAGAATCCTGCAGTCGTTATTCATCTGCTGAGCTCTTGCATGTTCTTACCCATACGGTGTTGTTGTTTTCTGTGCTGATGCTCTGTGCTGTGTGTGTGCGAGTGGCTTCCCGTCCTGAGTGTACCATCGCCATGATCGCTCCTTCCTCCAAGTTCAACAGATTTCCTGTAGCCACTTCTACACACAAACACACACAAACATATACAGATTAAAAACCTCACAGTTCTGCAAAGGCAGGGGGAACAAATCATCACAATAGACTAGGGATGCATAGATACCACTTTTTCCTTTCCAATACCGATACCAGATATTCAAGTATCTGCCGATACAGAGTACAGATACCGATACCAACACCAACTCTGACTTAAATACTCAATAGATGGCTAGAAATCCTGATAATTCTTAAAAAGAACATAGCATAGAAGCATAATCTTGCTAGGCTCCACCAAACAGCTTCTTATTTGGTGTTTAAAATTCACATTTCATTACAAGTACATGTCTCTACATACAAAGATACTAAACTTCAGTGTGTGGCCTTAAAACAAGCTGTTTTAGAACTAAAAAACACCACATGAAAAGAAAAGGTGCTAAAAGTTCCATTAAATGTCTGTTTAATGGTAATAACTATTTATGACTGACTGGTTGTATAAAGTATGGAAATCAAAATGTACGGCATCAGTAAGCTTTATGGTATTGGTGCTCTCTATTGCCGATACAATACTGTACCGATACTGTACCAATAAAACACTGTACTAATACTGTACCGATACAATATAGGTGCAACACTACAATAGACCATTACCACATTTCTGGTAAGTGGCCTTAAATGGCTCCTGGTTATGTTGTAATCAGTGGCTGAGGTTACTGTCCTTTCTTAAATACACCCATAACTTAACATTTACATTTACATTAAAGTATTTAGCAGACACTCTTCTCCAGAGCGACTTACAAAAGAGCTTCACTGTTTACTCAGAAAATACCCTTAGCTAGTTTGCATTGGCTAGGATCTAAAAGATGTATTAAGCTAAACTGTCTGTCTGCAGTTCAGAACCACAGTTAAACTGAACAACAATTCCCCATTTATCTGCTCTGGTGGCACACCTTGCACTCTCTGTTGCCTCTCCATTACCGTCCGTCAATCTCCGAATTAGATTCAGCAGCTCCTCTTTCACAAGCAGAGCAATTACCAGCAGCTCCCTGGAACAGTGACTAACAGTGAGAGGGATGGCTCATGTTCATGACCTTTCTGGTGGCTATGCCTCATTCATGGGGTACTGCAAAGTCATCCCTCTCGAATGACACTGAGGAAGGCAGTCTCTGGGTGTCCTGTATTGAGTGGATGGTCCCTTTCCATCGATGGACAAGGTAAAGAGGGCTGACGCAGCAAAAATGGGCTACAGACTGTAATTGTAAACCTACAATGCTGTCTAAAAGTCAGAGAACATAGTCATTTCAGTTTCTGTCAAAATTACAATCAAGCTCTACTCCTGCTCCAGATCTGAAAACATCCACAGGTGTTTGGGTCTGTCCTTCCACTGTAGATGTGGAGCTGGCCAAGAAGCTTGTGAAGCTACTGCTGTTCTCAGAACAATGGTCTAACCTTACCAGAGCCCAGACCTCAAACTCTTGATCCAAGTATTTGGATTGTAACCGTAACCGCTTCCCTGAAAGCTTGATGTTAAAAAAAGTATCCAGTCTTAATCCAGCCTTTACATTTCTGGGGAGGTGTACGTCAGGGCAGTGTTCCTTAACCCTGGTTCTGGTATATTTCCCACACTGAGTGTCGCACGAATGATGACGGAAGGGGCTCGCATTCCTAATATATATATATATATATATATATATATATATATATATATATATATATATATATATATATATATATAATATATACCACTGAATAATAGACTGACCTTAAGTCTGAACTTTGCAGGTGTGAGAACAACTCCCTGCCGATTTCTGTAGAAACACTGAAATGAGTCTCCTGAGAAGAAAGGAAGCTGTAATAAAGGTCGAGGGTGGAGCTCTAAACACTGAAACATCTGATTATAGTTTCAGTTGTTGTGGCTTCTGGGACATTTTCTGTTCAACATACGCTGTTTTGGAGCTTCATCTCCTCTATTACTCTTTTAAATCATCACTTGTTCATTTGACAAAAATAGATCTTGAACTGGCTACTGACTCCACACTGACCGACTTGGCAAGATGAAATATGTGCATGAGGCAGGATGGGTGTGCTTTACTGAGCAGTAGATGGAAGCGGCTTGTTTTTTGTACGAAAGCTCATCCAAATCTCATGCTGATCTAAACTGCGTTTGTGAAAATCCAGGGGTGATCTGCAGAATCAGCAAGCTGGCTCTATCACATGTGCACGGTGCAGTAAGTAAAGGTTACCAAAGTCTCTGTTACACAATCAGTGTCTAAAAACATAAAGGTGTAGAACAAACACAACCTGGCAGATCCACAAAGAACTCCTAGATGAAGGCCAAGGGAGAGCTAAAGGTAGAGTCAGTTTTTGATAGAGAGAGATATAGACAGTGGAAATGAAGGGAAAATGCAGGAGAGAGACACAGACAGACAGACAGACAGACAGACAGACAGACAGACAGACAGACAGACAGACAGACAGACTCACCGCCTTCTTTCAGACTGTCTGGATTCTCTGCATGAGGGATGCTGGCTACTTCACCTTCTGATCCTGACTTCACTCGCTTGTCTTTCTCTGAGGGAAGAGCAAAGGGGAGGTAAAGCCATGAGTGTTTACCAAAAGACTGGTAACATGATAAACATGAACCTATTGGCATCATGCTGCCTAATGCCAGGCGTGGGCTAGAGGGGTATAAAGCCCTCCAGCATTGAGCTGTGGAGCAGTGGAAGAACTGTGTTCTCTGGAATGATGGTATGATGGTGCTCCATCCAGTACTTTTGGGATGAGTTGGGGAGTTGGGGATGAGTTGGTGATCATCCAGCATTCTGACCTCACTAACACTCTAATGGCTTAATGCAATCAAATCCTCACATCACCTTCTTCTCTGGGCATTTTTCGAACCAGTTTGGAAGGCTAATTACGCAATTGCCTAGAAATCCCCCATCACTAGCAAAGCCCCCCAACACTAGAAGGGTGAAGACTAGCACTAGCATCTTCTCTGACATATGTTTAGCCAGACGCAGCTTCGCTAGTAACCAGCACGCTCCCAGCTCCGATACAACAGCTAACAGACGCCTGTGCTAACCAACATTAGACTGGGAGTGATGTGGGGAGAGAGCAATTGTGCTGACATCGGCTGCTGATGGCAAGCAGCATCACCCAGGGTTCCAACCAGCGATCATTGGATCAAATGGACAACGCCTTACTCCACTGGACCTCTCGGAGCCCAGTCCTTTGTTTAATACCCTTCATTTCGAAAGAAACAAAGAATGGCAGATGTCCCAACACTTTTGTCCATACAGCATAATATCAAAAACATTTGCTCAAAATGATTTCACACATAACAAAGCATTCGGTTGTGTCTCGCCCTGCCCTACCTAACCTGATACAGTTTCTGAGTCCTCAAGCACAGAAACAGGAACCTGTGGTTCTCTGGGTGTGTATCAGTGTGAGGATGGGTTCAAAGGCAAAGGTAGATGAGGGTGTATAATTATCCCAACACACACACACACACACACACACACACACACACACACACAGGTTTACTGGAACTATTACTGACTGAGGTGGCACATCAAACAAGCTATCTAGCCATGGCTCAAGGGCAGAGAGGAAGAGGGATACACATTTATAAGCCGTATAATTATCATTTATAGAGAGTGAATGCAGACCCTGTCAGTTCTGAAACGCTAAAGGGAATAGGTTAGCCAAAAAATGGTAAAGTACACGTGATAAATGTCAGCAAAAATCAATGTGGAGCCCATACAATGGAAAAACATCACACAAGTGGGTGTTTGTGAGGCTCCTAGATAGGCTATTGCTTAGGATACGACTTTCTGCCATACAATGTCCAAAACAAGCCAATCAGGACTGATTATGGAAGGACTGTAAGATCTTTACACTCATACCCTTTCATCTTCTGTTAGTCACACCAACACTTGTGTCCTTTTGCTCTCAGTGGGTGTATTATGAAAACTTATGAGTGGTGGAAAAGGCGACAAGCTCACAAAACCATCCTTCCCAGGAAAAATCTTTAGTACTTTTAGCATGAAAATTGATGCTGCATCCTGAGACTAAAATCCTGGGATAACTGCTGTTGAATTATTTGGTTCATGGAGTTCAACAAGTACACAAACTCAACCCCACAGACGTGCAATGCCTCTCAAAGACTTCACTTATCTAAAATAAAAACAACTGTATAAATAACAATCAACTGAAATTGGGGGACTTCAAGTGGCTCCGGTGAGACTATGACGATGACACTATGGCCTGGGGATCGCAAGTTTAAATCCTGGGTCATGCTGCTTTGCCATCAGCAGTCAGAGCCTGAAAAAGCACAATTGGCCATGTCCTCTCTCTCTGGGTTGGTAGATGGTGCGTTCTCCCCATCTCTCATCACTGCCATTGTGATGCTGGTCGGCACAGGCGTCTGTTGGCTGATGTGTCAGAGCTGGAGATCTGGCACTTTTCTCCCTAGTGGCCATTTGAAAAGAGGCGGTATCTGACTACATGTATCGCTGCCCGTCCTCACCCTCCGAGTGCCATGAGCACTGCAGTGTTTGGGGGGGGGGGGGTCCTAGTGGCTGGGTGGGCTCATTTGGGGGAGAAAATCGCCACAAAGCTTTAATACCACTTCTCTCATCTTCAAGTACTGAAGCCTAGTGTAAGACTAGTGTAAAATTTCAGGCAAACGCCCTATGGGATACACTGATGATGGCGGTGCTGGTGAAGAGGTGTGTGTGTATGTGTGTGTGTGTACAGTGAGTCCAAGAAGTATTTGATCCCTTGCTGATTTTCTTTGTTTGCCCACTAATAAAGACACTATCCTTCTGCACTTTTAATGGTAGATATATTCTAACATGGAGAGACAGAATATCAAGACAAAAATCCAGAATATAATTTTAAAGAATATATTTTAATTAATTTGTATTTCAATGAGGAAAATAAGTATTTGATCCCTCTTGCCAAACACACTCAATACTTAGTGGCAAAGCCTTTGTTTGCAAGCACAGCGGTGAGACGTTTGTTGTAGTTAACCACAAGTTTAGCACACACACCAGGGGGAATTTTGGCCCACTCTTCTTTGCAGATCCTCTCTAAATCATGAAGGTTGGTGGGCTGTCGCTTGGCAACTCTGACCTTCAGCTCCCTCCATAGATTTTCGATCGGATTGAGGTCTGGCGACTGGCTGGGCCACTCCATGACCTTAATGTGATTTTTCTTGAGCCAATCCTTTGTTGCCTTTGCTGTATGTTTAGGGTCGTTATCATGTTGGAAGACCCAACCACGGCCCATTTTCAGATCCCTGGCAGAGGGGAGGAGGTTGTCCCTCAGGATTGTGCGGTACATGGCTCCATCCATCTTCCCAGTGATGCGGTGAAGTAGCCCTGTACCCTTGGCAGAGAAACACCCCCAAAACATTATGCTTCCACCTCCATGCTTGACGGTGGGCACAGTGTTCTTGGGGTCATAGGCAGCATTTTTCTTCCTCCACACATGGCGGGTGGAGTTGAGGCCAAAAAGTTCAATTTTGGTCTCGTCTGACCACAAAACCTTCTCCCAATAACTTGGTTCATCTTTCAAATGATCATTGGCATACTTGAGGCGCGCCTCCACATGTGCTCTCTTCAGCAGGGGTACCTTTCGGGCACTGCAGGATGTGAATCCATTGTTGCGCAAAGTGTTGCCAATTGTTTCCTTGCAAACTGTGGTCCCAGCTGCCTTCAGGTCATTTGCTAACTCCTGCCGAGTGGTTGCAGGACGATTTCTGACTGTTCTCAGCATCATTGCCACCCCACGAGGCGAAATCTTCTTTGGAGCACCGGGCCGAGGTCTGTTGATTGTCATGTTATACTCTTTAAACTTTCTGATAATTGCACCAATAGTTGTTACTTTCACATCCAACACCTTACTAATCTTTTTGTAGCCCATTCCAGCTTTGTGAAGGTCAACAATTCTGACTCTGAGGTCCTGTGACAGCTCTTTGGTTTTACCCATGTTGGAGACTTGAAATCTGTGTGATCTGTCTGATTCTGTGGACAGGTGTTTTTCACACAAGTGATTAGTGAGAACAGGTGGCTTCAGGTCAGGTAACAAGTTGATTGGGAGTGTCTAACTGGTCTGTAAAAGCCAGAACTGCTAATGAATACTAAGGGATCAAATACTTATTTCACTCCATGAAATACAAATCAATTAATATATATTCCTTAGATTTATTTTCTGGATTTTCTTTTTAATATTCTGTCTCTCCATGTAAGAATACATCTACCATTAAAAGTATAGAATGATCATGTCTTTATTAGTGGGCCAACGAAGAAAATCAGCAAGGGATCAAATACTTCTTGGACTCACTGTATATATATATATATATATATATATATATATATAAAGAGAAGTGATCCAAGCTCCATCAGCTCTTTTATCATCCTACTGCTACCCACAGAGACTTTGTATCACCCAGGCAGACTCTGAGCTTTTAAGACTTTCGCTGGCCCTGAAAAGCAATATCAGTGCCTTTGATATCCCCATCAGTTACACAGACGCGTGTACACACACGCACAGATCTCACGCATGCATAGGATGAGACACCCAGCTCCAAGCCTCAGGAGGAAGAATGGGAAGACTGAGAAGGGAAAATGGAAATTATCACAACAAGGAAAGTCGAGCTAAGAGAAAGGGAGGATGTGGGCAAAACCGAGCCATAATTCAAAATGCCATTAATTTGAATATTTAAAAGCGACGCCTATGCAGTGACTTAAAAAAACTCTGTTAAAGCCTTGATTTCCCTGGGAATTGAATTATTAAAGGAAAAGGTACCTCATTTTAAACAGCATCAAAGCTTCTTGTCCGAGTCTTTGGAAAAAAAGGAGAAAGGGGGGGGGGGCTGCAGAACTGCCTGATGTATTAAAGGACGAGTAAACAATCTCTCCATCACCATCTCACTGAGAAAGGGATCAATGTGAGCTGTCACTGAGGTCTGACATATTTTTCCTCTTACCTCCAACCTTTTTTATCCATCCACTGTTTCTTTCCCCTCTCTAACTGTCTCTCTCTCTCTGCTTTGTAAGATAACGACATTGTCAACTTCTCCCTCTCTTTATTTTCGCTTCCTGTCTCTGTATCTGTCAAGGTACAGAGGTCTACCTGGATGTCAACTGTGCTGTCAAAACATCAGCAAGACACTATTTGTCCCCTTCATTTGTCCTTTACACAGATTCAGTCTTGATTCAGTTTCTAATTCTGCCATTCACGTTTACAGAGTTAGGTAGATCTGGGGTTTAGGTCCTGTGGAGGATTTGGGATTAAGAACTAAGGCTGCACCGCTGCAGCTGGCCGTTCCCAGTGCTGAGCACATTATACCATGGCCTCATACTTATTTTTTTTTTTTACTGTTGCAGATTTTTTTATGAAGCGATTTTCACTTTGTTAAAGAATTTTCTTGGTTAGAGTAAGAACGGCTCATCATATAAATTAAAATCAAGCCTCTAGTTTTAGTCCATTTCTAGGCCGATTCCAGACCAAAAAAGAAGCGGTCAGATGAGTGTTTGAAATCCTGGTGGAACGTCTTTAGGCTCCTGGTCATGCTTCTGCTTCATCAGCAAAGTGAGCTGTACAGTGAGGGCGCGAGGGGAGGAAAAGCACTGAAGAGTGTAAACTCCTTCATACGTATGCCACACACACTTTCAGGCTAGGTGTGAGCGCAGTGTGTGCACACATGCAGTTAATTATACGTTCTGCTGAGCTGTGGGAATCCCGGGGTCTGTCGTCAAGCTGCTGTTCCCCACCCCCCCGGTGCAGAAGATGCAGTCCCAGTCTCTTTAATTCAGTTCAATAGCATCAGTAAACACAGGAAATCTAGGTGTGACAAACACCCCCACCCACTAAACACACGCACCCACTTAACACACGCACCCGCGCACACGCACATCTGTAAAGCTGTCAGAAAAGACGGGGACTGGAAGATGTCAGTCATATGTTTAGGTAGCGAGGCTAAAACAGAAGAAGACAGAGAGGAGAAGACAGAGATGGGTGCACCGGGAGGGCATGAGATGTCAATCACCGGCTGCCGTTAAAGCCAGCCAGTTGGAGCGTACCTTCTTTGGCAGCCTGCCAGAACTCAAACGCCACCCTGAAGGCCTGCGCTACTGTTAAAGTCACCGCCTGCGCCTGGGAGAGCAAAAGAGAGAGAGAGAGAGTTTGTTAGTACATCTCCACACTTTATTAGGTTCGTTCCATAGCAGTGTAAGAGCCTGTGGAGGCAGAAGGATGGAGGATGTGCAGCAGCCAGAGCTAAGGGATGTTTGTGTGAGATACAGGGGTGTAACAACAGGCATTGTGGAAGCATAACTAACACAAACTTTATGTTTTATGATCCCAAAAAACAACAACAAAAAAACACAACACAATTTAAGGCTGTTCTAGATTGGAAAACTGTGTTTATCTTGGTATAGTTGAATAATGAAAGCTCAGTACACGAAACTGGCCGTGATGGCCCACCTGTCTGGCCTGACACGGACTACTGGTATACTGACAACCTGCCTCAGACTAGTTGCCCATCCTCCAGCTACTGCTACCTGCCTCGGAGCAGTCGCCCACCTTCCATTACCAACTACACTGAAGTTTAAATGGACTAACGGTTAATCTTCTGTATTTTACCATTAATCATCATCACTACCAGAGCTCTGAGTGTCAGCGTTCTAATGCTCTACCACTATAGCCTGGGGGTCGGGTGCAGCTGGATGGTTTGCCTGGTCTGATGACTGATGGATTGCCTGGTCACTCCGGGTGGGTAGATGGCGCTCTCTCCCCTCATCAAGTGATGTTGGTTGGCACAGGCATCTGTTAGCTGGTGCGTGCTTTACTCTGAGCTTTGACCCCCAAATTGTACACACGCACAGCCCCCTAGCGAAAGCCTTTCGTCACGTACAGCTGAGACGAATTTGATGTTGGTCTTTGCCACAACTGTGGACAGACCACCAGCACCAGACACAGCTAGTTATGTGAATACAGGTGACTACGTGAACCAGGTGAACCCGTGTCTGCAGAAGGGGAGCTCAAAAGCAGCACACAAAGAAGCGAAAGCAGGTATCCATGCTTAACTAACAGCTTATCCTAGTCAACCGGCTTTACCATGTCTGAAACTAGCTAAATATACTGAGAGGACAGCAAAACTATCGGATAAGACCCTGGAATAATTCGATCAAAACGGAGAGTGATGCAGCAGAACTGAATTTTCAACCACTTGGGGGCGCACTGGCCAGGAAAAGGTGCCATTAGCTTGACAAATCACTTGTTTTAGCACACTTCCACAAGGAGTATGTGATATCATGATCAGGTTCTGTTCTCAGTTACAGTGTAGCACATTCAAACAATGAAAATCAGACCAGATTAGATCAGTATAGCAGATATAGCAACCTCTTGTCTTGCAACCTCTGTATGGAAAAAAAGACGATCCCTTTGCCTTGAGACTGGGGATGAAGTATCCCTAAACAAGCCAGTAAATAAGTGTGTATTTCCAGTGTATCTTCAGTCCCACTCAACTCCCCTTCCTCTCATTCTTCTCTGAAAGTGTAGACAACTAATTTAGCAAAGGGAAGGAAAGACAGGGAGTGGCCACATGAAGATCTCTCCAGAGATCACACCACTACACACCCAGTAGAGACATCCAAAAGGAATAAAACACACACACACACACACACACATCTACAAAGACTCACCACTTTCTTTTTGGTGCAGAGGAAGGCATGACACTCCAGCGTTTCATTGCGCTGGCTTTGAGCGATGTAGGCGAAAACTTTATCATGCATCTTATCAGCTGTACAGTAGGAGATCCTGCAGAGACAAGTATGAGGTTTAGAGGGGGGCAAAAGAACCAACAGTTCACCAAGATCACACAATACTTTCCAACTACACTAGCTGTCAAAAAGAAGTGCTCACATTCCTTTCTGCGCAAGTTTAAAAAAGTAAAAAGTCACAACATAAGACAACGCAAGATATCGTACAATTCATTTAGGGAGATTTAGGGCATGATTTCCAAATTGGTAAGCTTCTGAGGTGCTCTCTAAAGGGTGGTCTGAGAAGGGACAAACAACATACCAGCACAAAGCTCACTGATGGCCTCATGCTAACCAGGCAACCTTTCTATTCTTGAGCCTGCATGCTCCTGTCCATGTGCTTTCAACAGTGGGCAGGGGTATGCAAGCACCAAAAGAAGGAGGTTGTGGGGCTTGGAGTGGCTCAGTGTTGCACTACCACTATGGCCCGGGGTTGAGAGTTCCAATCCCGAGCCATGCCGCTTTGCCATCAGCGGCCGCTCCCTCCCCTCATCACTCTTAGGCGATGTTGTCGTCTGGCCATAGCAATTTAGCCCTCGTCAAAGTAACCCTGGTCTTTAAGCCTGCCCATTACCCCTACAACCAACTCAGACCACAACTATGAGAAACAACTGTTGGACTGGTCCTATCCACCAGATATCCTAGCCCTATCCTAGCCCTAGCACTACGCCAATCGGACAGCACCAAAGACAGGGACATGCTGAGCGAAATGAATACAAACACTAAAAGGGATCACTACAGCTTTCTGAAGTCTAGGCCTACTAAGCCTTTAAGCCAAAGCTCCAATCTCATTTTATAACTCCTCAATCTCTCAATTCCACACCCAGTGAGAACATGACTCGCACGCCCACACGGACACGCACACACAACTGCACATAAAGGGATGCTGACAGCAGACGGTGATGACCTCATCTCCTCATTGTGCACAGCTGTGTTTTGGCCCCTCTGTGCACATATATACGTCATCACCAGAGCTGCTAGAGCTGCTACATGTCTTGCCAGGTGCTTTACCTCCAAACACATAATTGTACATCCACCAGTACTTAAAATTACCTTCCTGCTGCTTCACACTACCTAACCCTAAACCAATCCATCCTGTGGACTAGGACAGTTTCCATCCCTCCCAAGTTCAGCAGTTTGATTTCTACTCGGTTTTGCAAGAGCTTCCCTAAAAAAAAGAGCTCCCCCCCATTCATAACTTCCCAAGAACTAGCATTGCTCCTGACACTTGGACATGTGTCTCCGTCCATACATGCATTGCCAGTCACAGCCTCTTTTCGAACTGCTTGGCGGCCGGCACGCTCTGAGGAAAGCACCAGGTCCCCAGCTCCACCGCATATGCCAGTGCCAGCCAACATCGCTTAGGAGTCATAAGGGGAATGGAGAGCGCCATCCAACCACCCACCAATAGAGAGCACAGCCAGTTGTGCTCTCTGAGACTCTGGCTGCTGATGGCAAATCTGCATGGCTCGGGTTGACTGGTTACATCTAGTCTTCACATCACATCTTCTATCCTGATTCTTCTTTTCATCTTTATTAATAGAAGCGTTTTCAGTACTCAGCTTGCCCTTCAAAATGAATGACAGATAGCCATCATAGCAGGAGCACAAAGCAGCAAGGTGGGCTGATTGATGGATGGCAGCCATTTACCAAGGATTGCCCAACTCGCACAAGAGCACTGACTCTTACACAAAGCAGGCCTCGGTCAGACTCATTCAGAGCAGGTACTGAACGGTAAGGAATTTAGGGTGCCCATGTACCACAACTGACTGTTGGTCATATATTCATATCTCCCCCTCATTTGGACTCAACTGAGTACTATAAACAAATACCACATACTTCGCAATTGGGACGCACCCACCTCTATTCCCCTAGTGTCCATTCCCACCCACTAGCTAGGACTCCCTCTAACGCTTCCAACTCGTGAACTAGTGAAGGCCAGGGTGTTCTTTCTCTGAGTCACATGAAGTCAGCCAACAAGCATCTCCCCAAGCAGCTGTTAACGTAACATCATTAAGCAACTCAATGTTCTTTAAGGAGAACACCAACTGCCAGATCTGTTACCTCACCTGAACTGGCTGGAGCCCAGGAGATCAGAACATTCGATCTTGGCCCTCATTGACACTCGTGTGCCAACTCGCGTATCGTGGCTTGATCTCAACAAGTCACTGCTTGTATTCAGTGGAGGCGCTGTAGTGCAACCGATCTTTCTAGCATACTTTACTGGCAAGCATTGTGCTAAGGAGATGAGGAGATATGCTGGGTAGGACTGCATGTCTGATCACCGGTGAAGCCACAGCTATCCTTGCTTAGGAGTCCAAGAGTGTATAAGTGCTACAAGAGAATTGTGCAGCACCAATTACTGCTATACATTTACCTTGCATCCACCAATATGTGAAGAAGCTGGCAGTGTCACTCACCTCTACTTGTAATGCACACGAACAAGGAGTTTTAGAAATACCCAGCAAGACTGATCATTTTAAGCATCCTAAGAGGTGCATTGGTAAGGTGTGTGTGTGTGTGTGTGTGTGTGTGTGTGTGTGTGTGTGTGTGTTTATGGTTTGCTTGTCTGTCTCTGGTGCTATTAATGGCTCTAGGCCCAGGTGAGTCTCACACAGACAACACACAGAAGGAGATTGATGGGAAGTCCTTGTACACTCGCCAGCCTCCCTGCACTCTCTGAAAACCTCCAGGCTGTGACCGCTTCAATCCAGGCTGGCAAGCTCCAGTCCTAGGAGGCCACAGGGTACCATGGCCCACTCCATCACAGTGCTACTAAAACACTGGGGGAATGACTAACTGCTAGTATGTGACATGTGAAGTGCCAGCACATCTTTTTTTTTAAACTGCCGCTAATATAATTACATACAATGGGGGGGAGTGGGGGAGCCATCCCACCTGCCCACAGAGACTGAGGCTAGTTATGTTCTCTTCGCCAACACCTGGCCAAATCCGCTACTTACCCCAGTTTATTTATGCCACCACTCCAAACAGATCACTTTTGCTTTACAGTTGATCTAAATCTAGCATGATAGCGCTAATAATCACTACACTGCCCACCCCAGGATGCTTTTCCCACCCATCATCATGGTGGACCAGAGTAATACATCAAGCCCTTTATAAGCTGAACCAGGTCCATTATTCCATGGGACTGTGTTTCTTCAGGTTTGACACCTTAAGTGATGGATGGCGACGCTTAGAAGAAGCAATCTCCGCTCCCCTGTTTTGTCCCAGCCTGAGAGAAAACAAGGCCACGCTGATGCCACACAGAGCGTTTCTATTCCAGGCAGTGGAGGTTTTCAAGCTCCTCCACAAGCACAAGCAGGAGTAAAACAAAGCTTTCTGTGATGACAATTGTCATTTTGATGCCTCGCTGTACCTGGTGAAAAATGAACAAACCCTGGAAAAACACGTTTCGCCGTTTTTAGAGAAGGATTGTGTTATACAACACTGACTCCATCGTCACAAAATGGGATTAGAATAGCTCAACGAGCCCCGCATTTTTTAATACGAGGCAAAGCAAGGAAAGTTTTTCAAAGGTCATTCAAAGTGCTTTACACAAATAATAAGATAAAATAATTAAATGCATATATAGTTAATGTAAAGTGCAAGTCTTTTGGTTCCACCGGTGTGTCATAATCTTGGTTAAAACTCTGACAACAGTGTTCTGAATGAGCTGAAGCTGTTTAATGCTCTTTTTGTGGGAGGGTAAAAGGTAGAAGGCCACTGCAGTAGTCAGCAATATTCTGCTGGAGATGAAAGCATGGATGAGCTTCTCTGGGTCGAATTGGGACAATGGCTCATTTAACTGAAGGACTTTTGCCTCATTCCATTATTTGTGCTTATGTGAGTCCCCTATCCCCTTAAACTTAAGAAAGACAATTTTTCTATGATCTTTGCAACAAAACATAGATTTCCAAGAGTAGCTGAAGGAGTTGGCAGCTATTTTTAGCGCTTGAGGGAGAAGATCCCTGGTCTATTTACCTTTTTGCAGGAGATCAGCTGCTGCACACTTTTTAAAAGTCAAAGACAGTCTATCGAGACAACATGTCAATGATTTAAAGTGCTGAACTGTTTTCTCCAGAGTTTCGTGGTTAATTGTAGTCAATTGAGAGATGGTGACCAGGTTGCTGCTATAGGTGGTTCTAGGGCAGTACTAGAGACGGCCTGGCCTTTCATTGTTTGGCTGCAGGGTTAGTTAGCTGGTCACCCATGACAGAGTATAAATATTAATTACTGTGTTTTTGAGAAATGAAGAATGGAAGAACGTAGAATGGAAGTGGATCAGAGAGGTGGATCTGACGCTTTCATTGCTTTAACTGTCATGGTGTTTCTCCACAGCACTTTGTGTTTGCCTACAGGTCTCTTCAATCTTTTTGGGGCAAGAATATCCATGACTTTGAAGCTTTTAGAGAAGAAGTTAAAATGATCCGGGAACACATTAGCAGAGTCTACGCTTACAGTTGGTGACATTGCTATGGCCTCTATAAATGCAGGCAACTAAGGGAATGTAGTGCTTCTCTTGCACAATATGAGAAGAGGAGTTAGGAGACTGACCTGTAAATAGAGATGTTCTCAATGAGTTGATTTGAGGCACTGTCATATAAAATGATCCCTCTTGGAGAGACCTTTAATGTTACTTTCTGCAGCTTCTTCCCACTGGCTTTGGCCTGAGAGAGCGAGAGAGAGAGAGAGAGAGAGAGAGAGAGAGAGACAGTTTTAGTGTAACTGCAAATTCATGTTCATATTGTTCAAACTCCGGCCTGCACTTTGGCATGACTATAGTGAAAAGGTCAGAGAAAAGGTCCTGATGCCATTAGATGGAAGCACTGTGTCCCTAGATGTTTTAAAAGGAATATGCACAAAAACACACACTCAAACCGCCAAAAACACACACTCTGCTCCCTGTGGAAGAATGACTCAAATCCTGTGGTATGTAGTTAACAGCTGTGACAAACACTACTTACTTATGACTGCTTACTATTATTACCTGTGAGCTTAAAACAAAGTCTCCTCCAACCAGTCTAATCAAACCAGTTTCCACCAACCAGTCTAATAAAACCAGTCATGTCCAACCAGTGTTCTTTAATCAGTCTAAACCAACCAGTCTCCTCCAACCAGTCTCCATTAAATCAGTCTCCTTAAATCATTCAAATACAACCAGTTTCCAGCAATCAGTTACCACTAATCAGTCTTCTGTACTAAATCTAATCCAATGATTTAATCAGTCTAATGCAACCAGTCTCTTCCAACCAGTGTTCAATAATCAGTCTAATGCAACCAGTCTCTTCCAACCAGTGTTCTTTAATCAGTCTAATCCAACCAGTCTCCTCCAACCAGTGTTCTTTAATCAGTCTAATCCAACCAGTCTCCTCCAACCAGTGTTCTTTAATCAGTCTAATGCAACCAGTCTCCTCCAACCAGTGTTCTTTAATCAGTCTAATCCAACCAGTCTCCTCCAACCAGTGTTCTTTAATCAGTCTAATCCAACCAGTCTCCTCCAACCAGTGTTCTTTAATCAGTCTAATCCAACCAGTCTCCTCCAACCAGTGTTCTTTAATCAGTCTAATCCAACCAGTCTCCTCCAACCAGTGTTCTTTAATCAGTCTAATGCAACCAGTCTCCTCCAACCAGTGTTCTTTAATCAGTCTAATCCAACCAGTCTCCTCCAACCAGTGTTCTTTAATCAGTCTAATCCAACCAGTCTCCTCCAACCAGTGTTCTTTAATCAGTCTAATGCAACCAGTCTCCTCCAACCAGTGTTCTTTAATCAGTCTAATCCAACCAGTCTCTTCCAACCAGTGTTCAATAATCAGTCTAATGCAACCAGTCTCTTCCAACCAGTGTTCTTTAATCAGTCTAATCCAACCAGTCTCCTCCAACCAGTGTTCTTTAATCAGTCTAATCCAACCAGTCTCCTCCAACCAGTGTTCTTTAATCAGTCTAATGCAACCAGTCTCCTCCAACCAGTGTTCTTTAATCAGTCTAATCCAACCAGTCTCCTCCAACCAGTGTTCTTTAATCAGTCTAATCCAACCAGTCTCTTCCAACCAGTGTTCTTTAATCAGTCTAATCCAACCAGTCTCCTCCAACCAGTGTTCTTTAATCAGTCTAATCCAACCAGTCTCCTCCAACCAGTGTTCTTTAATCAGTCTAATGCAACCAGTCTCCTCCAACCAGTGTTCTTTAATCAGTCTAATCCAACCAGTCTCCTCCAACCAGTGTTCTTTAATCAGTCTAATCCAACCAGTCTCCTCCAACCAGTGTTCTTTAATCAGTCTAATCCAACCAGTCTCCTCCAACCAGTGTTCTTTAATCAGTCTAATCCAACCAGTCTCCTCCAACCAGTGTTCTTTAATCAGTCTAATGCAACCAGTCTCCTCCAACCAGTGTTCTTTAATCAGTCTAATCCAACCAGTCTCCTCCAACCAGTGTTCTTTAATCAGTCTAATCCAACCAGTCTCCTCCAACCAGTGTTCTTTAATCAGTCTAATGCAACCAGTCTCCTCCAACCAGTGTTCTTTAATCAGTCTAATCCAACCAGTCTCATCCAACCAGTGTTCTTTAATCAGTCTAATGCAACCAGTCTCCTCCAACCAGTGTTCTTTAATCAGTCTAATCCAACCAGTCTCCTCCAACCAGTGTTCTTTAATCAGTCTAATCCAACCAGTCTCCTCAAACCAGTGTTCTTTAATCAGTCTAATCCAACCAGTCTCCTCCAACCAGTGTTCTTTAATCAGTCTTATTCAACCAGTCTCCTCCAACCAGTGTTCTTTAATCAGTCTAATCCAACCAGTCTCCTCCAACCAGTGT
Source organism: Salminus brasiliensis (assembly GCF_030463535.1). Taxonomy (NCBI): domain Eukaryota; kingdom Metazoa; phylum Chordata; class Actinopteri; order Characiformes; family Bryconidae; genus Salminus; species Salminus brasiliensis. The sequence goes on along the minus strand of NC_132881.1, from coordinate 5,251,199 downwards.
TCTTTAATCAGTCTAATCCAACCAGTCTCCTCCAACCAGTGTTCTTTAATCAGTCTAATCCAACCAGTCTCCTCCAACCAGTGTTCTTTAATCAGTCTAATCCAACCAGTCTCCTCCATCCAGTGTTCTTTAATCAGTCTAATCCAACCAGTCTCCTCCATCCAGTGTTCTTTAATCAGTCTAATCCAACCAGTCTCCTCAAACCAGTCTCCTCCAACCAGTGTTCTTTAATCAGTCTTCTTTTTAATCACCCAGTTTCCACGTTACAAGCGATTCACAAAAGAATGCACACAAAAACCACCAAAAACAAACACCCTGCTTCCTATGGATGGATGATGCAGTTCTTTTGGTATGTAGATACCTGCAGTGACAAACACTATGCCTACTAGAATTACCTGTGAGCTTTAAAAAAAAAAAGGTCTCCTTCAACCAGTTTCCACCAATCAGTCTCTATTAGCCAGTCTAATCCAACCAATCAGTCTCCCTTAGCCAGTCTTATTTAACCAGTTTCCACCAACCAGTTTCCACCAGTCTCCCCTTAACCAGTCTGCTCCAACCACTTTACCCCAATCTGTATTCTCCAACAAGTCTAATTGAACCGATCAAGTTTCTTAACTTCTCTAAAACGATTTTTAACAGTTAGGCCTTCACACACAGAGCACAATGCATTCAGACTTCAGACGAACATTCACGTATTACTGACGACTGACCATCTTACACTCCAAAAACAGGCGCTAAAAATAACCAATCACGGTTGTCTCAGCCAGTGGGACAACTACAACTACAACGACTGGTTGGCTGTGTCCTAGCAACTAGAACCTTTCAATGCCAAAAGGAAGTTTGTCTTCCTTGTGTGTGGGGGTCTAAAAACACACATCTTAAATGGATGGTTAACGGACATCCGAGCTGTGGGAAACACTCATAACATCCTGATGAGGTGGAGAAACCCTCTGTTGTCTGTGCACGAAACTTGGTCTGCTCCACTTGGTTTTTGCCTAATCTGTAGCTCATGGCATTGTCATTAAATACTGGCAAAGCGGATTACCATGTGGATCCATGTTAACCACCAGATCAGGCAAAGTCAAAGCAAGCAAATAGGAAAAAAACTACTGAGTTCAACTACTCAAATTCAGCCCTGCACTCTTTTTGCTTTTCACTTGATCACTGAAGGCAAAAAGTGAGAGACGTCCCTGTACTGAAACTCCGCCTGAACCAGATTCAGACCCGACCCTATCAAAGGGCCACTGGGGCAAAGGGGAAAGAAATAATAAATGAGATAAAATTCCGAATTCACAAAGGAGTTGGGCCACATTAGTTGTTTTGTGTTGTCAAGGGTCGTTTCCATGGTGAGCTCACCGTAGCAACGATCCTCTTGACTGCAGCAGCTGACAGCTCCTCTCCTTTGGGCTGCTCCACCAGCGTCACGCCCAGATACTTCAGCTGGAACGCCATCCCCTCCAGCAGGGTCTCCCTCGTGTCCGTCCAGTTCTCTGGGAGCTCTGGAAAGACACATAGAGATGGGATGGATTATTCAATGACACATAACACAAACATACAGTATACTGACATCATGGCTGTATAATATACCAGTATCAGTATAATATCCATTTAATGTAGGGATGTGGCAGAATTCCAGACACTGCTGTGGTTAGCACTTTCAACACCTCTAAAGCCTCATTATATCAAACAGAACTGAACACCGAAGCCCCCGAAGCCATTCCTCCAATGTATCGCAGGCCAACTAAACCCCCAACCTGCACCCCAACGCAAGACGAGCTTAACCATCTACATATGAAACGACTCAGACACCTAATACCCCATCACTTCAATCAGGACCTCTGTACCGGCATAATCCCCTTGATTTTAAACAACTGCACCTGCGTTCGTCGCACACAAAAGAAGACTGCATCTGTGGCAACGCTCTATACCACATGCAGTAGGCTCAGCAGGGGCTCCAACACTACACATGCCGCCGGAGCTCCAGCAAACGAGCAGCAGGAGGAAAAAAAAGATAAGCACACTCCTTCCTGAGTTAAAACTAAATGTAGGCTGCTTATAAAAAATGGTAGGAGCCTGCAAGGGACATTCAGAAGCAAAGAATATAGAAAAAGCAAAAGCATAAGCATTAACGCTTAGACGCTGCAGTTATCATCAGCAATAACAAAGACAATCAACCAATTCTGACTACTCTGATATGCCCAGGTTCACACAGTTAATATATATTAGACATTGTGCTAATGAAGACCCAGCTAGCTTACAATTAAGTCTCTACCTGCAAATTATAAAAAAGGTCACCTTTTTTTAGATAAAAGGCTTTTTAAGGTCTTTAATTCAAGTACCATTGGTCAGACTGTGGATCTGAAGGAAAGCTGTGAAAGACTAAAGATCAATCTAAGGACAGAGAAAGAGAAAAGTTATCGACATAGGCTCTATAACAAAGACATAGGGTCTTCTCTCAAAACTCTGTGCAAGAGCAAAGAGGAGACACATAAGATAAGCACAAAAGAGGCCAATAATCACTTTAAAGGAGCTACTGAGTTCAGTGGCAAAACCAGACTGGAGGAGGGAGTGGTCTGGCTTATGGGACTCGAGCCCTGGATGTTTTCTTGAAAGCCCTGAATGCCTTTCAGATAATAATGGGGCAATTCCCCTCACTATCTCTGACTGGACTGGCAAAACCACCGCCCAAAATATTTGGGGGAAATATGGCCATGTATGGATCTGTCCTGTCAAGAGAGTTGTGAGAGAGTGCATCATTAGAGATGTTACATGTTAAATGTAACACTCAACATGGCGTCTCTTGACGGATAAAGTCCCACCCTTCAACAAAAAAATGTTAGGAGACAGCAAGGGACAATCAGAAGGATAGTTGAAGGGTAGCTCTAGGTTCAGCCAATTACAGAAGGCCATTGACCTAACAGTTGGCACCTGCTCACCTAACGTTTCTTCAGAAATCAAGGGTAATTACATTGAGTTTGCTGCATAATACGGAGATCGTACAGCCGTTGCTCTTCTGGGAAGTCTTTAGACTAGATCCTTAAACATTGCTGTGAGAACTTTTTCGTCAGGTCAGGTGCTGATGTTAGATGATAGATGCTGGGGGGCTTTACACCATTGCATGGGGCATGGGGGGCAATAGGCTCAAAAGCGGCTGCTCTAGAGTGTCCGATACTTTAGCCAGTGCATTTCTACCGAGGTGTGGTGTATTGCTAAGTGGCTGTAAAAAGTCTACTGCTTCTGCTTTCTACAGGGACTAAGCCACATTCACCATTCTCTAGGTGTATGTTTTTTCCCCTTTTCTTTAAGAATGACTAGGATCTGTCTCCTGCTCGCTCTAACGAGCAGAGTCACTGCTCAGCCATGACAGGGTCAGGTTCAGGGTCAAGGATATGCCTTCAGCCTGCTCTCTCTCTCTCTCTCTCTCTCTCTCTCTCTCTCTCTCTCTCTCTCTCTCTCTCTCTCTCTCTCTCTCTCTCTCGCACCCACCCAAAATGATTTAAAGCACTTGAACACTGGCTGCACGATCTGCTACACTGACACTGCGGTCACTCTGGTCCATGAGGGGTAAACCAATCCACATTAAGGCCTGGCCAATATAGCAGGAGGTAGATCATTCAGACAATGCTGGAAAATCCTGCTTCTTTAAGTATTTTGAATTTGTTTAAAAATCTCTGCGTTTTGAGAGCTCCAGGTTTGCACAGATAATACATTTATACTTACTAAATTAAATCATCCTAATGAAGACACAGTTAGCTCCTCCACACAGTTAGGCCACAGTTGGCCTCCTTAAAATCTGAACAAGAGCGATGAAAATGGACCAAAAGATCATACTAAGGAAATTAGAGATAAAGTTATGGACATGCACAACAAAAGAGAAGACTAAGTATGTTTGAGGATCCTCACAATCACCGTTTCATCAACTGTGGGGAAATTCCCTCAAAATTCTGTGCAAGAGCAAGAAGGAGACATGTACGGTAAGCTCAAAAAGGCCAAGAATCACTTTAAAGGAGCCACAGAGTTCAGTGGCTGAGACTGGAGTATAGGTGGATGGGTGTGGTGGTGTGGGGGTGCCTTATGGATAATAAAGATAATAGTTTTTAAATAAACTAAAGGAAGGACTGCCAAACAGCGAGCAAAGGTAGAAACATACCCCAATACAAAAGGTTAAATATTTCTGCACGCACAATTTTTTCAGTTTTATTTAAAATAAATAGATAAATAATGAAATAAATCTACTAAATGGCGACATCCCAATCTGATCCAGTGGATTAGGGTAGATCCAGGCATATTTTAATGGATTGGATACTGGCTGATCAGCATTGAGAGACTCGGGTCAGATTGCGGGACAAAATAACCTGATAGGGACGTCCCTATTACCATCAATGTTTTTTGAGTAAAAAAAAAAACTACAGACTGGCAGTGTCAAAATTTGATGACTCAAGGGGGGCAGGTGAATACTTGGCAAGGCACTGTACACAGTATTAAAATAGGAAAAGTTTAACTTCTGATGTCCAAGACAGCTCCGGCAGCACATTCAGAGAAGTATAAATAGACATGCGGTTCGCACCACTGTGCAGTGGAAGTCATGAATAGTGAAGCAGCAGCTGTTCAGATTGCATACAGCCTCTGTGGACTACGCAGACTCTGACTGAAGTAACTGTCACCCTTACTGCAAAAGCATCAAACCAAAAATACAGGAGCTGTCGGTTCATAAAAGACTCATTCGCTGAATTTTCAGATGCCACGAAGCCAACTGAATGCACAGCAACAAGCTCACACACAGCTCAGTTTATTCTCAGAGAGCCAGGTCACCTCCGAATTGAGCGTACGGGACATTTCACAACAAACGTTGTGAAAGAAAAGGTTAACATGAGGTGTTGCAAGATGTACACCTAACACGGGTTGTGCAAAAAGGACTCTGCACTGAACCCCACCGAATCCATTGATGAATTACAGAATGCACAAGTGGCTGAAGGCAGTTTGTTGAAAATGATCGATCAGGCGTTTCTAGACTACTGCTTGTTTTAGGGCACATACAGAATTTAGAAGGGTGCACCTGTACCCCCTTGCTTGCCAAATAGTATTACAAGCTAATATCATTAATATGTTAACTATGTAAATACATTGGTAAAAATCAAACTAATTATTATTATAGTACATAGTAATAATAGTAATAATTTGTAAATATTACTGTCACACATGCATCAAATATTTGCGTGTGAAACTGTGTGAAACTGTGATTTTGTCTTTGTATCATCAGTTCATGTTAGTGAGATAACCCAGGCTTTATAGTGGAGTAGTTTACTGTTGTGTTATCAATGCCTCTGTTTACCAGCTGGCATAAATAAAGCCTATGCTACCGTGACTGATGCCTTTGCAAGTGTAAATAACGGCTTTGCTTTAGTGGTGTACTTTGTATTGTTGGTAGGTTATACTGTTATAAGCGACCTTAACCACAGCATACAGCTATAAGCTATAATTAGCTTGTCTGTTACGTGGCTGACTCTCTCCTAAATATTTATGAATGTCCAATACTGGCCCTGAAAGCGTTAGCTGGGGAATTATGGGAAATGTAGTGCCTGTAGTGAATTTGCGTGGAGTGTGCCTTAGTTCTGCTCAGCAATAATAATAGTATAAAATTGACTTTTTACCACCACAATTTCACAATTTGGGTCACAGAAGCATTTTACTGGGCACATGCCTCAGTAAGTCAGGTCTAATGACTGTTCAACCCTAGGGAATGACGAACAAGTTAATGAAGGACAATAGCGTTTTCAGCAGCAGTTTCCTCAGTAACATCATTTTAAAATGACAGTTAAAAGAACAGTGGAGGTGATGTTGAGGTCTCCAGAGTGAAAAAATAGTAATAGTTGCTTAAAATATAAAAGAAATATGGCATATTTAACTTCATGCATTTAGGAAATATGGTCATCTTTTACTTATGTAACTATTCACAGTTAAAAAATAATAAATGAACAAATTACTATAATAATAAATATTAAGATTATTTTCAATATGTTGAAATGTCACAGAATGTCGAGTTTCCTCCCTTGAGATGCTTAGCCAGATCTTTCCTGCTGTCGCCTTCAGTTGCTGTCTTCAGTAAGAAAACAGCTGCTTAATCGGGTTGAATATTACATTTTCTCTGCCGTCAAAGAAAATTGTACTTTTTTGCCTTAAGAAGCTCCTGGGTTGCTTTTACTCTATGTTTTCTGTCATTGTCCATCTGTACTGTAAAGCACCATCCTATTGGTTTTCCATCATTTGATTGAATCTGAGAAGTACGTACAGCTCTATACCCTTCAGAATCCAACCTGCTACTTCTATCAGCAAAGCATCATCCATAAACACCAGTGTCAACAGTTTCATTGACAGTCATACATGCCTATGCAATAACAGTGCCTCCATCATGTTTGACAGATGATGTATGAGGTATGCTTCTGATCATGAACTGTTCCTTTTCTTCTCTGTACTCAAGTTAATGCTATTTTCATCAGTCCGAAGGATCTTGCTTTAGAAGGTTTTTGAAAACTTTTTAAGGAACTATTCAACAAAGTAACTGGGAAACTCGACTCAATGTCTGTTTTCTTGACCTGCTGCATGTTTTTCCGAGATGAAGAAGCTTTATTTCTCGGAAAGTAAGCTAATAAGTCTTTTAAAACCCTTTTAGTATAATCAGCGACAGATTTAGGACGACGAAAATAAGATCTGAAGGTGAAATATCAGCTGCTGCTTTAACCTTTTTTGAAAGCATCAGTGCATGAGAAATTCAATGAGCTGTCAACCCGCAGCAATATAAAGGTTTCAAACACTTCCTCAAATGTATCTATAAACATTCGCCATAAGAGCATAAGGCCGATGTGGTTTAATTAATATTCATGCGGGCCATGTTTTCTTCAGCTCGGTCACATAGATTGAAGAATATCTTCAGATGGTGCAAAATAATTCAATGCATCACAAACATATTGCTCATTTCCTGTGATAAAATGACATAAGAACCACCCTCGACCAAAGTTTGTGAAAAAACCCCTGAAAAACGAAAGCAGTCCTGATGATGTGTGAGAACTGCTGAGAACTGGTTTCATTACTGGTAACATTCTGAAACTGTTCGTGTGTCACCAGAATGATCACACTTTTCTTTCTAAGGGAACAGATATGGGCCAGTTCCCACCACAGTGGACTAAAACCGAAACTGCAGTGGTCTCATGTTACAGTACCATCCGTGTTAGTGATGATACCCAGCCATCAAAGCTTTCGCTGTATTGCTACTGATTCATCACATGACAACCGGTTCTGCAGAAGTATAAAAATAGTAAGTAAATCCAGAATTCACCAGATTTCAGCCAAAGTCACCAGAAACCAATGATCCTAGATGTCCTGATATTAATAGCCTGGAGCTCCAACTGCTGAGCCACCACTACCCCTATCAGAACTGTATCCCATCTTAGACCACCTACTGAAGTGGTTTGAGTGACCGGAGTTAAGTCCAGTGGTTTAAATGCATCTTGGGTGCTGATATACTGATATACAAGATGCATGAAGTGACCAGGAGTAAACAAGGTCAGAGATGTGAACTCAAGGTGAAGTAAATGTTGGCTAGATAGTGCCAATAGATAGTGCCTACAAGGGGGGGGGGGGGGGGGGGTTAGGGTGAGTAGTGAATCATTTTATTTCAAAGGAACAGTAACACAAACCAGCCGTGTTGAACAGGGCTGTTAGGACAGGATGGGAGAAGAGTTCAAGGGTCATGTTATGCTTACGGTATTTTGACAAAAGCATGCCACAGTGGAAAAGGTGTATAACAGTTTCTGTAATCATTACATTGTGCTATTGGTGCTGGACGCTGAATCCCATACCAACTCACATGTCCTAAGCCTAGCTCATAGGAGCTTAATACAGAGGGGTATAAAGAGCTTAGCAACACTTGACTTTTGTAGCTCAATTTGATCTGATTTCCAGTTCCAAATCCATAATGTGAGCACTCGCCATATGAACATAGGAAAGCCAAAAGATTTAGGACAGGCCGACTGACTGTGCATTTGGGGTAGCATTTATAAATATATAAATATAGCAATGTGTGCATTGTGTGTGATTTTGTTGTGTGCAGAAATCACAATTTTCTGACCTGTACATAAAGTAGGCATACATTTAATTTGAAATGTGATCAGATCTTCATTTAAATCCTTAAATAAATTAACAGAAGGCACACCCAATTAGAACACATAACATCATAGTCTTAAAAATTATTCATTATTAAACATCCTGTAAACTTTTGCTCTGGACTGGACTGGATTTTGGCCCTGTTCTGCTTCAACTCAGTGATGCTGGTTGTCTTCATTGCGTGAACAGTTTTTTTTCTATATAAACAACATTTATACTAAGTAAAGGTCTGGACTCTAACTTGAACAGTTTTTTTTTTTTGCTTTAACCACTAATTTGCATACTTATGCAATACTTATATAATTTGCATACTTATGTTTACTTATATGTGCTTAGGGTCACTGAGCCTTATTTACCAGATATTCTCTTCAAGAAGGAATTTCTTCTCAAACCTCACTTTTCACAAAGATCCTGGTGGTCATCGCGGTTTTCTAATTTGGGATTTGTTAAATTTATGAGAGCATCATTGTGAAAGCAATTCTACGATTTAAAAAACACACCACGAATCTGACGTAGCCTTCTTATTTGAGCTTTTCTCAAGAACAAACTTGAGACAATTCTTAGGAAGATATTAGATGCGGCCCATCGTCCTGCTGCATGGCCCACTTCGTGTTAGTTAAATGACATACCCTGACAGTCTGCTGTAGAATTTGCTGGTACAATCCTGAAATCACAGGCCCATTAACAATGGCAAATCTTATTGTATCCTGGTCCCAAGACAGCAAAGCAGCTTTAAACCATAATACTGCAACCCTCTATGCGTCACGGTTGAGATAATGTCTTGTCTTTTAACAGGATTCTGGCTCAAACACATGGAGGTGGGTAGCAGTGTTCTTTTTGGAGAGTAGTGGCATCCTTCTTACTATCCTGCCATATAGTGTTGACCTGATGATGGACCCGTGGACATGGACATTACTCACTGCAAAAGAGGCATGTAGATATCAATGCATTTTACTGCTCGTTGTACTGCATACGACTATGTATGCACTCTAGCTGTCCAGCTTCTTCAGGCCGATTTTTATTTTTGGTCAAGCATGAACTTCATAGCAACGAGACGGCCAACGCAGCCACGTCGCTCGACTTCTCTCTCTTTGTCTTCTTCTCATGTGAGACTCACCCAGACTGAGCAGAGACTCCCCCACAGCAGACAGAGCTAATGAAGGCAGTGGGGGATGTGCGACCGAAGGAGGTGGGGGATGTTGGCATGTGCAATTGAGAGCTTGGCTGCTTTGCAGTCGGTGGAGGTGAGCTTCTTCTGAGCCACTGATCTTCCAAGCCAGGGTGAGAAATCACAGCAAATCAAAAGACTAAATCTACCCCTCAGTCCAGATGTGGGATGCAAGGAAATTAAAGTATAGGGGTGTGAGATATGGCCAAAATAAATATAAAAAAACAAATCATATAATGTATAACACATGTATGCATGTACACTATATGGACAAAAGTATTGGGACACCTAAACAAGAGTATTACAGTATTTTTGCTGAAGTGACTGTCTTTAAGGCAGTCTGCTAGATTTTGAAGCACTGCTATGAGGATTTGATTGCATTTAGCCAGAAGGTGAGGTTAGAGAGCATTCTAGGATTTCTGTAATGAAGCTTTTGAGACAAGATCAGTTGTAAAAAGCACTGTACACAATCCTCTGCATGTACCTCCCATACGCCATGTATGTGTTTCAGAAACCAAGCAAAATATGTTTTGGGCATTGGGCAGAATATTAAGCTTTTCAGGCGTCTGGTTTCATTCACTCGGACTCGGCAAGTTTCTCTAGAATGTAGCATTTCACCATCTAATTTAACAGGAATGTGAAAATCGGTGAAATTTCACAGTAATAAGTAAAGGACTGTTCTTGAAAAAGGACTGTGGCTTTGTGATCCATGCAGCTCTTTGGTACTGTGGTTCTAACCATACTCAAGATACTCTTGCCCTGTAAAAACTTAAATACTACAGATATGTGGGATCACTTAAGCTGATTAACCCAAACTAGCTCAGAAATGAAGAGCAGAGATACGCACTAAGCTTAATTTTAGTTCCACTTTTGGCAGATTTTGAGTTTAGGTGAATTAATTCAGTCGTTTTAGTGCAACTGTGCAACCTTAACCAGAAATCAAACTTACACCTTTCCCATTGGCTCCTGACACCATCTATTTGCATAGTGGGTGTGTCTTTACCCCCTAAGATCTTTTAATAAAGATGTGACAAACCTTTAAATCAAGGGAAAGTTTTGGGAGTTTTTTTTAAAGTTAGACTTTTCTATGACAAACATGGTTCTTTATGGTTCTTCTACGGCATCCCTCAAATAACCATTTGTAGCATCTGTATTTATATATAAGAGTGTACCGAGTGTGGTGTGACTGTAAGCTGGTTCCTGTTTTGGCAGATTAATGAAAGTCAATTAATGAGTGCATGGGTATTCAACTTTGGCTAGAGATCTTGGGTCCAATAAAAGGAATTATTCTAACCTGATGTATCTGAGCTGTTCCAACATTAAATTTCATTTAAATAAGCTGAAAGTACTTAAGATATTAAAAATAGTTAATATCTTAAGTACTTTAAGCTTAAACACTTTCATTTGTTGAGCAAAGCTCAACTTAACTTAACTTAAGGCAACAGGTTCTTACGTTTTTAGGTTAGGTGAACTTCCCGGACTATATTGACCACTGTCCATAATATTTTTTATTACACTCATTTTTAAAGGGACAAGTATCAACCAACAGAAGTGTTAAGCAAGTGAAATCCCAGGTAGAGGGGAGAAGGTGTTTCTTCCTGAGCCCCTAGAGAAACACATCACTGAAAATGACCTCTGTGAGGCACAGAGCCCAGGAAGAGTTCACCAAGCAGGAAAATAGAAAATGTATTCAATAACCAACACACACACACACACACACACACACACACACTTACAAACAACTCGCTACCTGCAGCAGCCTCACACATCTACACATCCAGTAAGACTAACAGTGTTCACTAATATGATAAAGCAATAATCATTACTGGGCCGTCTGTGTACCGTACTGCTGCGTGCTGAGCGGTGTGTGTTATGTGTGTAATTGGTTTTGGTGTAAACAGGATGTGCAGGGGTCATCGGCCGTGAGACTCAATTACTGTGCTTATCAGGGCAGATACACACCTCAGCTGTGCTCTCTCTCTTTCTCTCTCTCTCTCACACACACACACACACACACCTAAGTATACAAGTTCTTAGAGCTGGCCTGACAGCTAAGAATGCTTTCCATCAACACTAGGGCTTCGTGATCCACACATCAGCCTAATACCATGCGGGTCCTATTCCGACCAGTCAAAGCATGAAAGTGTCCTGTGGTATCTGGCACCAAGACATTAGCAGCAGATCCTTTAAGTCCTGTAAGTTGTAAAAGGGCATGGGGCCTCCATGGATCACATTAACGCACCTTGGGTGCCCGTCCTGTAGTCAGTTGTCCTTCTTAGATCAAATTTGGTAGCTACTAACCACTGAATACCGGGAACACCCTGCAAGACCTGCCTGATGTTTTGGAGATGTTCTGACCCAGTCGTCTAGAACATCACAGTTTGGTTCTTGTCAAAGTGGCTCAGATTCTTACGCTCGCCCACATCACGATAACTGACTGTTCACTCGCTGCTGAATATTACGCCACTTTTTGACAGGTGCCACTGGAACCACACACGTAATTCAACTCACATGTCAGTGGCTTTAATGTCATGGCTGATGTATGTAGGTGTAGGTCATACAGGGGTCATGCTGCACGCCATCAGCAGTTAGAGCCCCAGAGAGCACAATTGGCCTTGCACTTGGACAGCTCACTACCTTCCCACATTCACTCCAGTTGGCCTGCACATGTGTCTGCTAGCTGATGTATCAGATGCTGGGTACCCAGCGATTTGGCGTGTTGGTGGCCTGGGGGCATTGCATCGATGACAGCTGGAAAAGAGGTGGAGCCTGGTTACGCATGTGTCAGTAATCACCCTCCCAGTCTCAGGAGCATTAAATGTGATAGAGGGGAGAGTCCTAACAAGTGGGTTGGGTAAATGCTTACACTGCTTACAGTGACAGAAATGTTGGGGAGTGCCCAAATATTTGCTTGACACTTCACATAGAAACCATGCAGACGTCAGCAGATTTTTTTTTTTTAATAGTGTACTGCAGAGGCTGTGTTTAAGGTTCCCCAAATCACCGCTTCCTTAGTTTCCATAAACGTCAAATAAATAAAAAAATAAAAAGTCATCAATTCTACCAACACAATTATTTCTTTCACCAACACAAATTCCTGCATTTTTGCCCACCCCTACATCTGGGCCCACAATCTGTCTAATCTGTCTCTAAACCCACCCCTTGATTTGGGTCCCAAAAGGCCGAAGCATGCGCATCATCTGTATGCTGGTGTGTGTGTGTGTGCCAGTTCTCAGCAGTCAGGGCAAAGATCCAGTGTACACATTACAGTTTAAAGCATGCTTACAGTTTTACGGCCGAGTGTGCACGTCAAGCAGGGATTTGAGATTATCACCAATCTCACACCTGACCCCATTCATTCTGCATGTGTGCACATTTATACACTTGCTGCATGTGGGCCCAAAGCGGCTACTAGGGATGCAGAGTGCTGATTAATACTGATCCAATCCAGTGTTTGCTGATGTACAGATAATACAGCCATAGAAGCAAAATATAGTCTGCTAATCAATACTACTGTGAAATCAGTTTATGAGCATGATGCGACATTTTAGGCTCTCAGGTTTTGTTTTCGGCCTACTTTTGTTCTCTATAATATCGATTACGGTCCAGTTTGAGCACCCTAATGGTATGGCTAGCAGTTACTTCGAAGATGCCATGGAATGGAAAACTCTTACCTCTTAACTCTTACCACGAGTGAAAGCTTGTTGAGGCTAATGCAATGCCTATTTGAAAAGAAGAATGTGGAAATAAGGCTAAAAGGCTTAAATTAATGCTAGTCAGTCAGGAAGTGAGAAGGGCCAGGGGACAGGTCCACTAGGTGCCAGGCTAAAAGTTACAGTGTTAAAGATTGCAGCTTGTGGGATCATGAGCTCATTAAAGCACCATGATTCAGTGACACTTTCCTTCTAAACCAGTTGAGACAAGTCAAAAACATGGAGTGCATTTTCACCGCGGTCTTGGCAGCATGTCAACGTGGTGGCATAAATAAAGAGTGAATAGAGCGTAAAAAAAGAAACAAAGGATAGGAAGTGGCTGGGGTTTATTTTGGCTGGTACCCTTTCATTAAAACATGCCTGGGCTGGGCTCATGACCACACATTGCTACAGGCTGGGTACTGCCGCAGGGAGGAATCCACCCAACAGTGCAGACCCACAACACAGCAGCCACTGGTTTCAGCTGGTGGAATAAAGTCACAGCTGCTTCTAGGCCAGAGATCTGCCCAAACAGTGACGGCCTCTTAGAGGGTTTCTCACTGTGAGGTCATGTTTTTCTAGACTGAGCAAAAATACGAAATACGCCCTGTCTGTGAGAGGAGGCAGGTTTCATTCCTAGAAGGTTAACTTTAATGTCAACATTCTTAAGTCCCTACACCCAAAAACGCCTCACCCCCCCACTGTACTTCTATTCTGGGCCCTTATTCTGTCCCTGAGGTCCAGTAATGATGTGGGTGTGTTTGGGTTTTACATGCTAAAAACCATCATAACTTATTTTTCCCTGAACGGTTTCCTTATCCCTTGGAGTTAAACAGGTTGTTTCGTTAGACGGACATATGCTAATAACCTCCGTCATGACTGGCTGCCCTTCGAAAAACAGCCTGAGTGAATAGACGAGGCTAAACTGCTGCAGACTGAACAGGCGGACTGCATCAAGTTCAAACCACTGTGGACAAGAATACGACGAAGCTCCAACCCAGCACCATACATACTCACTAACTAGCATCATGATCTGTGCTGAAAAAGGAGGACTACCTCTAAATTCTCCGGGATGACCTTAAAACATCAAATAAAGGGTAAAAACTTGGACATGATCAGCTGTTCCAACAGGACAATGACCCCAAAAACACAATGATGGGTATGGAATGGATTACACAGGCTAATATTAAGCTTTTGGAGTGGTCATCCCAAATTCTGTGCCAGGAAAACATTAATTATGTGTATTTTCGACCTTGTGTATAATTTGGAGCCAGTGTTGTTTTAGAAAACCCCCAAAATGAAAATTTGAATGTAAAGAAATCAGTGAAATCAATATTATAATTATAATATATAATATATATGCTGTTTAAGGGGTTAAACTGCAGCCTAACCTACATTAAATTTATTAAATTAGATTACATTAAATTTCAGCTTTATTAAAGCTCTTTACCAAGAACTGTTGATATTTGGAAAATGTTGTAAAGAAAGCACAGTTTTCCAGTATGTGAGGGTTATGCCAGTGTAGCAGTATACCAGTATACCATGAAGACGCAGCAGGTTTGCTGAGCTTCGAACGACTGTGTGTTCGGTCCACTCTGCCTCTGACTCAGCTCGGTCTTGTACCTGCTTTAGACATCAGGACAGCAAGATCAGCTCTTTTTCTCTCTTTTGCCTTTCTAATTAAACAGCTTTACAGCACGTCAAGTTTACAACTTGACAGCATAAACAGCAGACCTGTCTGTTGGGACAAAGCGGAGTACGACGCACATCTAGAGCAGCTGGTAAGGACTGACAAACAATCGATAATGGAATCACGTGGCTGCTACTGCATTAGCATTAGCCTTTTAATTGGAGACTGCAAGTAACCCTGATCCCTGGTGATGCCATAGCCATCCTTGTGCGACAGTAGGGCTGGGCGACCTGGTCAAAATGTTATTTGATAATATTTTCAGGCATACAAAATTCATACTTTAGCTGCAGATTCCTATAAACTCATCCAAATAATCTCCAATATTGAGTACAGCATTTTTAAATGTATTTTATTCAGATTAATGAAAGCGTATTTTGTGCATCACGCTAAACAAAATTCACCATGCCCAATGCCAAGCCACAGATAGAGAGGTCTAAAGCCCCCCAGCACTGGGCTGTGGAGCTTTGGAGTGATGGAGCTCCATCCAACACCTTTGGGATGAGATGTAGTGTATCAGTATTTGTCTATACTAATGGCCTCATGCCTGAATGCAATCAAATGCTCCCAGCAACGCTCCAACATCTAGTGGAAAGCCTTCCCAGAGGAGTAGAGGGTGTTACTGCAGTAAAGGTGGACAGACTCCCTATTGTAGATCTTTGATATCAGCAGAAACGTTGGAGCCCTAATGTTCTACATCAGATTATTAAGGACGTGGTTCCTTTAAGAACCTCCAACAACGACAGAATAAAGGATCCGCAGTTGCATAATATCTTAAGAGCCTCACCGGAAAAAAAAAAAATGTACAAAATGTACAGAAAATAGATTGTCAAAAGAGCGGATTTGGGAAGTGAAATCTGACGCCACCCATTCCAGTTTCTGGAGAGTCAGAGGTTAGTGACCTAAGAGAAAAGAGAAAGGCTGAGCTAGTCCACTGTTCTACACCCAGATGCTGCAGAAAAGAATAAGGCAAAGTAGAAGAAGAACACAGGGTGACAGTGAGAGAAGGGACAGAGAGCTTGAGGGTGAGAAAAGCTGCGATTCAGGAATTATAATGTATTCGGCCAGAGTAGTGGACAGTGAATGGGGCATTGTCTAAAGGCAGCAAACCCATTAGTCCACCTGCATATCTCCCGTCTCCACCAGTTCAAGACACAATGCGACTTTGAGCACTGGACAACTTGATACAGCATAAACACACACACACACATATGGGGTACAATGACCAGCAGATGAGAAATGGACAGAAAAACAGTAAAGGCCCAGATGTCTTTACATCAGGCTGAGACTAGGTTAAAAAAATAAGAAAAAACACTGGTTTATCCATTTAAATTACAGTATTTTCTGTTTTCTACCAGCAGATTCCAGTCCAAAGTGTTACCCAACTATCACACACCAGCACAGTGAGGTACAGTGAGGCCTACAGTGTGAGCAAAGGAATCCAGAGGCCAACACAAGACTCATCTATTTGACTCATCTATCTTTGTCTGCAACGCCTCCCAAATCAGAGGAATGTAAAAAGCTCATCAAAGCAATATCTGATTTCCATTAGCCCAGTAGCCAACCTCATCTGATCAGACTGTAGGTTAGCACCTTAAAGATTCACCCTCAATATTAGCTGATCTCCCACCTCTGAAAACATAAAAAAAACAAAAAAAACACGGGGCTTACAGATGAGCGAGCAGAATAGACAGGAGCCAATCAGAGAAGCCAATTAGATGATGTTGCCACTGCCAACAATGGGAACGCCAACAAGTTACGAGTTGCAGAGGCAGCAAAAATGAAATTTCAACCACCTGGGGGGCGCACAAGTCAGGACTGGAACAGCAAAAGTGGCTTTTTTGGGAAAAGTCCTTGGTCAGCATAAGGATACCATAATTGGTTTGGGGATCCTTTTGTTTACATTTCTGCTCGCTATCAGTCCTTGATTTTGGAGGAAACGCTGAATGAGCAGGTGTCCACAAATATTCAATAATTCTATATCTATATAGTGTATCAGTGACGTGATGTGATGATTACGACTGGGTAAAACAACTTTTCGAATAAGGTCTGGGTCCACAAACCCTGTAAGTATCCCTGTAAGAGAAAGAAGAAGGTTCTAGTACTGTACGAGTGAAGGAGATCCACAAGGGCGCAGTATGTAAGCAAGCCAAAACACCAAAATAATAAATAATTTAAATGCAGCTTAAGTTGTGCAGTTCACAAAATGTTGTGGAAATTCACAAAGTTCACAAAATAAATGCTACTACAAATCGGCCATGTGGCCCACTGCAAATATGCCATTAAAAGATTCTGCATTCGATTCCACACATGCCACCCCAACCTCAGCAGACGCTCGCCTTCAGGGCTGACATGAAGAAGTGCGCTGCTTAGGTTGTTAAAGCAGGGATGTTTATCTACTTATTTACATGAACTGACGCAGCTTTAACACGGAGCAAGTAAATAAATAAATAAATAAATAAATAATTGAATAAAAACCACAGCTTTGCAGCGCGCCTTAAGGGAGGCCTCAGTTTTGCATATATTAGCCTAGATGAATAATTCCACCCGTCTTTGATGTCCAAATGTGTAACTGCTTCACAAAATGTACAAATGTTAAAAGTACTGGGCTGAACACTTGGGGAAAACTTTGTGTGTTCTGAAAAACATCCCGATCAAATGTGCAGTGCTCCAAAACATATTTGCTCCCGTCTAATCTTCGGCATTTCAGGATTAAAACACAGCTCCGCTGTAAATGTGGAACTGAATGCACCACATCCGGCACAGCATGGCTGTAGTAGGCTATAAAAAAGGAACTCACGTTCAGCCTTTACAGTTTTAATTTCAATCCAAAGAATTTTTTTTTTTTTTTAGATGCTTCACATAGCGTTGTGGATGTAAACAATGGAGACGGAGATTGTCTAATATGTCATGTATTAAATATAATATTTTACAATGTCCCTTAGTGGATAAATGATTTGTCGAGACCCCAAAATAAATAAATAAATGATACCTTTAGCATCACGTCCCAATCCCACATCACACAGTATACAAAAATAGTGCACTTCTATTAAAAGTGCACTTGTTAATATAGTACGTAAAGTGTTGAAGTGGATAGTTTGGAACGCAATAGAGCATTTATACCGAGGTTGAACTCTTTTGCAGGAAATGGCTTCAATACAAAAAGCGCTTGGTCACGATCGCTTGACTTTATCACTTGTCACTTGTGTGGAAACAGAAGAGTCATCAGAAGAAAAGCTTTCCTACAACCTCACTACAAAGTTCAATGTCAAAAAACTGACTGTCTTCAAAAGAAAAGCTTTCCTGCGTCCTCACCCCAAAATTTAGCATCAGACATTTTCAAAGGAACATCTGAACAAACCTGATGGATTTTAGGAACATGTTTTGTGGACTGATGAAGTTCAAATCTAAACAAAATAACCTAGCAAAGGAATATTTAGAGGAAAAAAAGGATAGAGAATCTCATGAAAAGAACACCTCTCCAACTGTGAAGCTCAATCAAGCTTGTGTTGCAGCTGGTGGCACGAGAAACATTTCACTGGATGAGGGAAGAATGCGTTTAGATACAAAATGAAGGTCCGGAGCGTTCCAACATCATGACTGACCGCTAGTAGTCATGGCAGTCGTCGGCTGCGGCCAGACATAAGCACAGAGGATGATGCAGCCTACAGAAATCACTGCAATATATTCTTACACCCTCTCTCACACACTGCTCTTAGGTTGTAGCTAGTCGTAAGTGTTTACAGAGATCATTTCTAAAAACAGCTTCCTGGAGTGAGAGAATAGCTCACGCATTTAACCGACCTCTTAAAAGAGTGGCCTGAGGATAGCCTCATCCTGTGGACATAACTCTTACTGTGTTACTGTGTAAAACAGCACAGTCCCATAAGTAAACCAGAAAGAACTTGGGTCAGCTGATGATAAGTGAGGTTCGTAGGTCTTTGGGTGGTGACTGTATTCTAGGATTGGTCAGAAACTGACTCCTTCTGCAGAACTTTGACATAACCATGCCACAAACATGCCAGGACACATTATGTCCAGTAATAGAACAGTATCAAGTTAGCATTACTGGTAACTCAGGACAGTAATGTGATGTGATGTGACATGCTAATTCTAAGTCAATGGACGGTTACTGGAAATGGTAACATGACACTTTACATTTAGATTATATTACTGGATATAATCATTCATGACCGCACATGACCTCGCCATGACACGTTTAGGGCATTGTTATGTTAATCTTAGGTAAGCAGAGCTAAAGTTAAGAGTTACTTACAGTAAGTACATTAAAATATTGACAATATTTTATGCAAAAATGTAACAGTATTTAGCACACATTCTTATCTAGGGTGATTTCCAACAAAAGTGGTTCTTCTATGCTATGGTATGGTATGGTATGGTACAATGGTACTGACCGACCAAAGATTCTGAAGAAGACCAGCCTCATGCTGGAACACTGACCGTACTGCTGCCTGTCGTGTATTGAGAGGTGTGCTTATTAACTGTGAGACAATATGCACAAACCAATCCAGTACAAAAAAAAAATGCTGAAATCAGCTATAATGGTTATCAAAAGTTCTTCATACTTTTAAGACAGACTACCCCAACATACAGAAAACAAGATCCCTACACTGCACCTAAAACCATTTACCTGGATATTAAAACTCATCCTCTCAAGTGGCTCTCAAGTGGTGGTGCAGCTGTCTAAGTGCTGGCCCAATCAGCGGGAGACTGTAGGTTCGCTTCACAGTGATGCCACAGCCATCGTTGGCTGAGATGGTCCTCCATCCTACCCAATCACTTAGCCGGGATGCAAGAGTCGGATGCAGCAGAATAAGCAGCCCTCCTCTAAGCATGCTCCGCTTTCCAATTTAGCAGCAGTTAGCGGCAGTCCTAGCTGGTGGGTGGGAATTGGAAAAGACTAAATTGGGGAGAAAATTGCGTATCTGCAATAATCAGAAATCAATGACCAGCTTTACAACAGACAAGCAACGCTAGATTTTACAGACTGCACTCCAGGTGTGGACCTTATATAATTGCAGTCTTGGGACCACAGCGCTGGAGTCTGACAGTCGACAGAAAGGGACCACTGAGATGAGGAATGATGGAGAGGAGAAAGTCAATAAATTCACAGTACCTGTGGCCGTGAGCTCCCATAAATAACCTGCTGCTTTAATGGGATTTGAAGGCTGGGGAGTTGCTGTAAATAGCCCCAGGTGGGCAATGTTCGGGCACACACAGTTTACACACACAAATACACACATATGCACAGAGCCTAAGAAACAGAACCACTCATATAAATGGGGGGGGACTGACTGGATAGGACTACCCAACCTTACACACGCTAAAGGTCAGAATTACCCTTTTACAATATGCAACTGAAGGCCCGCTTTTTAAAGCGCATGCTGGTACCTACAGCAGATTTAGTTGGACAAAACATTTCTCTCGGACTCTGCATTTTGAACATTTCAGCCAAAATCAGATCTATAATCTTCAACGATTCCAGTCAGCTCAACTTTTTATGCAGCTTTAATACAAGAGTTCTTAGTTTAGTCACATTTTTTACTTAATGGATATCTGTGGCATGAGGAGTTTTGAACTCCCAACCTCCTGTTTATGAGCAGATGTTTATAAAAAAAAAAAGAACTTGAAAGAACTTGGGATGTAAACAATTAAATAAATGTGCTGTTTTTTTATATTTCAAACTTTAAAACCAATATCCTGTGTACATTCATAATTTATATCTTGAATATTTTGAAATATCCTGTAATAGAAATCTGTTAATGCAATATAAATGTCTCTTATGCTGTAATATGAATTTTCTTTATCCTGTAATAAAATATATCAGGATAGGAGATGTTTGTATTACAAGATAAGAGAAATTCATATTATAAGATAGGTGTTTACATTCCAGAATATGAGATATGACATACTGAAAGAGTTTATATATAGTTTGTTCCCACAGGATCATATTTTATTTAGTAAATCATTAAAGGAAATGGATTTAGCTGCGTATGATGAAAGATTGCTGACTACTTGACTAATGGCCAACATATATTGTCAGTCTGCCATTTGGATTTGTGAAATATTGAGATAGACTGCAGCTTGTATTTATGTTTAAAATAAACTATTATAATCTTTTTTTGTTTTTTTTAAACATTTACATACATTTAAAAATAAATAAGTCTAGATTTTAATTATTTCTAGGTGAAAATAAAAATGCTAGGCCTGACAGAAATTTGCAGTATTAATAATAAAAAAACATGATAAATGAAGCTATAGAACTTGGAATGTATCTGTATTTGGAGACAGTTTTCCAGACCCAGATGATAAATAAACCTAAACTAAACATATTTGAAACAGATTCACCATTAACCAAGGGTTTTAATCCCAGACCAGGCTTAATCAGTGTGCAGGAAACTAACTTTTGGGGTGTTTCTTTTATATTCATCGGCTGGTATAGAGCATTACGATTCTACACTGAGGGTCAACATCAAACTCCTGGTATCAGGACAACCTTCCCTAAAACAGAGAGCGAAGTTTACTCAGGAAACCCTAGTGGCTAGTCAGCCAGACAGCTTTTTTTCTTTACTTGAAAAGCGTCTAAATCTCTCGGTGACCTTCATCTGCACCCTCGCTTTCCCCACCCCTCAGAGATGCACACAGTGTGCAATTGTACGCTCTTATCTTCTCCGGCTGGGCTGTCCAAGTTGGGAGATATTGGAGATATCTTCAGCAGATTGTAAATTTAGACTCTCGTCTCTGTCCTATAAAAGAGAGCTCTACTGAAAACCACCTCCATTATGTCCTGGCAGCTCCAGTGGAATGCTCTGGTTGACGCTGGCCAGGGTACATGTTTCACGGTTCCACCACGGAGCAAATCCAAATCCTGTACAAGCCAAAGCGCAACGAGACTAACACAAGAGGACTTCACAGTGGAGTGCTGTTGAGAGCCACTGTTTTATATGAGATGTTCTACTGGTCTAAATAACTAGAGGTGCACCAGTATGGGAACTCAGACCTAGAGCGGAGTGGAAATACTGATACTGTGACAAGCAACACTGCTTTAAAAATAAAAAAGGGTAATCTTGTTATTATTATCATCCTCAACATCACGTCATCATCATCATCATCATCATTATTATTATTATTATGCATTCAGGTGAACAAAAGTTACTTTACTAATTAAGGCTGGGTGATGTGGTAAAAATATTATATCACAATAATATTTAAAATAAAATTTAAAGACATTTTTAGAATATTCACAATAGTATTATACAATTTTAATGCTGACAAAATGCATCAGAAGCAATAAATTCCTAAAAAAACAGCTATTCAAATACTCTCCCGTACTGAGTACAGTGATATTCATAGTCTGCAGCACGAAATCCAGTTAAACAGGACCAATTACACCGTCTGTATTGACATATGCAGTGGTTCAGCATTCTTAAGCACTGACTAAATCCACGATATGCTCAGAAAGGAATATATGGTGTATTACAATAGCAAAATTTATCATGATATGATTAAATACTGCCCAGCTCAAAAATATTGCCCAGCAAGGTTACTAGTTAACTATATTTATTAATGGAAGTGCATGTAAAATATCTTCCTTTTGAAAAGTAAATAAGAAAGCTGTACTGGGGTGAGGCTCTTTTGAACCATTTCATTTCCTGCTAATGATTCATTTCATTATGGATTAATCTGCTGATAAGTTTCTCCATTAATCGATTGATTGATTGATTGGTTGGTTATTGAAACTAGAAAATAGTAAGAAATTAGTGGGATGCTTTGTTCGACTGCATATTTTGCAATACTGGTATTAAGCAAATGTACATGGCACAATAACCATGTCAAACACAGCTGTTCCTTGGTTCAAGGGTTTTCTACGTTAGTATGTATCTGACACCAAAGAGGTTCTTATGAAGTCAAGAAGACTTAATTCTGACTTTGGTAACACTGAAATCTTTTTTCTTATATTTCTTGTTTAATAATGTGAAATAAACAATATTTCTGTATTGATATCTTACTATTCAACAAATGCAAGTAAACCACTGACAGTAAGAAGGTCAAGGCAAACTGTTCTGTCTCTTCTGGTGTAAAGGCCTTGAAGCAGAAATAGAAAATCACAACTTAGCATAGCATAGCTTCACAGCTGGCAGGGGGAAATGCTGATGTCAGCAAATGAGTGACTCCTGATACCCCACTGTGGTAAATTGCTGGTTACAGTAATGGAAACTGGGCAAGTCTAAAATATCCCTCTCAAAATGTAAACATTGCTTTTCATTGCTGCAGTGGATCTGTTAAAACCACGCTAGCGGTCAACAGCAGGGTCAGTAAATGTTAGAGGCAGGCTGGCCCAAGCTGGAATTTAAACACAGACTGAAGGAAAGAAAAAAAAAGGGTAGGAAAGCAAATGCTAATGAATTGCATTAACATCCAGGGTATCTAACGGTTTAGGCAAATTACTATTAAGACTTGAGACATTTTTAATAGCAGCTGTAAAGCATTGGAGGCCCTCAGGAAAACAGAATTAATGCAGGCAGCTCAACAGAGATGTAGTCCTGGCAACCATGTCAAGCGCCTAGTAACCACTTTTAAGGGTAGTACGACTGCCGTATAAATAGGCAACCATATTAATGCGCTAAAACCAATTATAGATAAACACATCAGACACGGTAGATGCAGTAGTATCTCACGGAAAAGAAAAAAAGAACATTTTAAGCCTTAAATTCATTCAGGAAAGGCCTAAACAACTCGAGCAGCTGAAACAGTGGTTGAAACATAGAATTAGAATGAGAGGAAGTGCACAGTGCACCGTAGCGTGGCAATTTAGGCTAGCATTCTCAGGCCTGGAGGTGTCAAGCTGTCAAAATCGTGATGCCATAGTGGGTTTCAGATCAGTGCTAACGGCCTGTTCCTCCATCACTCCAGAGAAGCCCACAATCTGACAGTCACAGGAACCAAAATCCTGGCAGCTGGAGCCATCCTGTCCATGTCACTTACCCGAACATTCAGTGAAAGGAGAAACGTGGTGACAACTGAATTTTTAGCTTTACCAACCCCCAAAAAATGAAGGTTTCCAATTTGAAGGGACGTTCTGTACATAGTTTTTAACATTTTCCTGCAGTTTTGACATTGCAATTGACACACCACTGTTTTGGCTGGTTAACTTTCAAGCTGACTAGGCCCACTCTCTTACAGAGACCTGATGATTGGGTATGTTATAATGGCCTGCAAGTTAGAATGAATGCATTTTATTTTAGTAGCATTTGATCAAACTGCTAGCACCAAACAAGCCATAAACACTCAAGGTTTATTGAAATATTTAATTAGAGGTTGTAAACATTCATGTATTGCCAAGATAATCATAAAGTAAAACTGATCTCCCTCAAAATCCGCGGAAGACAAGCGTCCAGGCTTTTTTCTGTCCTGGCACCAAAGTGGTGGAACGAGCTTCCCCTGGGTGTCCGAACGGCCGAGTCACTCGCTGTCTTCAAACGCAGACTGAAGACCCACCTCTTCAGAGAGTACTTGGGCGAATAGATTACTATGGTTGCCTTATTGTATTGTGTTTAGTAATGTCTAAGCTTAGAGGTATCTTTGAATTATTAGTCTATTCTAACTAGCTGAGGTTTCTTTCTTGGGTAAATAGCAAAGCACTTTGTAAGTCGCTCTGGATAAGAGCGTCTGCTAAATGCCATAAATGTAAATGTAAATGTAATGATCTAATGTGTAGCTCAAATAGCTTATCACAACACTCATCATCGTCACAGCACCAAGGGCCTAGTTCTACACAATGTGCTACTGTTAGTTGAGAATTTCCATTCAGAATGTTGCATAGTCCAACACTAGGCTCAACCCTTGGGGCGATCTTACACTTGTCCTGAATACACGAGTCCGTACCCAGGACCGATTCTGGGCTCGTTTGGGGGAAGTGCTCAACACCAGTGGTTTGCTTTCACACAGAAGAATGTCATTCGAACCGTGGAAATGGTAGGACCTAGGTTTTTCCTAATTTTCCTCAGATACAAAGTTTTAAGTGGTGAAGAGCAGCCCTTTCTAGAGTCATGGCATTTCACCAGGCAGAAACACCCGCAAACGTTAGCTTCCACACTTGCTGCTGTACCATGCTCATGCTCCTGGAGGAAATTTACATAAAGAGAAACTGCTGAACAATGGGACAGAAACAGAAGCAGCTTTTGGATACAGCTGCCCTTGTGTGTGCGGTAGTTTGTTCGAACCCTCTGCCCACAGACTTGTTGTGCTTTGCTGCTTCCTGTTTGGTACTGCAGAGATCTCACCTATTGGTTACTGATTGGTTGTCCACGTCCCAATTTGCATAAGCCAAGAATAATAGAATAATAGTAGAATAATTGCTGTCATTGGTCTGCTGTCATAAGTCTAGCCTAATACTCTCACACAGAGACTTGAAACTTGCACTCTCTCTAAGAGACTTGAGGCTCGACTCAGATTTGCATGAAGCAACCTGTGAACATCTCTGGGTTACGGCACATGCCATGGCTGTTTTAGCATATGCTATTATAAATGTTATTAACATTAGGATTTAGGCCAGAATCATCCGGCACCGGTCACATAATCCTTTAAGTATCCTAAAGTCCATACATAACCTTGCTTTAATCACATGAAAGCCTAAAGGTCGTCTGTCTTTGACTGGTGATGCATGTAATTAGCTTTGTCATTATTTTCACACCCTGCAGATTAGGCCTGCTACTATAAAACCCAACAATGAGCTTGCTAAAACGATTAGGCACTCCAACTCCCTGGGGTGACATAATCACGTTTGTTTTTTCACCGTAGTTCAGCGTGCTAGTCCAAGATTCAAGATACCTTTACCAGTGCATTCAGTGAGCAAGCTCTCATATGAATATCTTCAAGAATCGTGGCCATTTAGTCCCAATCCAATCAATACAGTTACCTAGACACAAACACAGACTTCTCAGACACAACTGTCTGTAACCATAGACTACAACACTGACATGTGGCCAGACCTGTTTCAACCTTTTTTGCAAGGAAGAGGCTTAAAGCTAGCATTCTTCGAGCTGTGAAACTACTGTGGCGGGACATTTCCTGTTATGGTAGGCTGACACATGTAAAAGCAAAGAAGCTACAGACGGCTGCACCGTTTCCATGCTTACAGTGGCAAGTGAAACAACACAAGGCACACGACAAACAGGCAAGCTCTTGCAACACTGGCACGTCGGAAATAATTCATGAGATAAGTATGAGAGCAAATAGGGGTTAAGAGGAAAGAGTGCTGAAAATGAGCCGGGTCAAAAAGCCAAACATTGTCTCCGCAATCAACAACACAACTGGACCTACAGCCAGCTTTCTGAACCCATCGACATTTCAGACTGTCTTCAAAACTTCAGAAGTTTAAATTGTGAACTTGGTATTGTGAATTGAACCAAATTATCATGTACAACCTTCACATCCACCATAATAAAAAAGGTACACATGCTCTGATGGGCGTTTTCACATTGTACCAACTCCCGTCTGCAACTGGACAAGACTGCACTGTTCTGCCTGCTCTGATATGGCTGACTCATCTAATGAAGGCTGGGATGAGTTAAAACGAGTGGTGTAGAGCAAGGAAAACAGGAACTGTTGGATGTGTGCTGAAACTACAGTCAGAGAACACGAGCGCTGCAATGCCGACCCTCTCAGAATTAGGTTGGTCAAGCCATCGTGCTGGAACAGGCTATCTGACAGGACTGAACGCTCCATAAAGACCACTGTTGGTAATAGCGTTGTGTGAATGTGTAGAACCTTTACTTTGATAAGCACTCACATACACATCTCACATCTCTATTACAAACAAGGGTTAACAAGAGAACAGCTGGTTTACAAGACCCAAGGATCGCTGGTTCAGATTCCGGCCATCAGCAGCCGGAGCCCGAGAGAGCACAGTTGGCCTTGCTCTCTTTCTAGTTCTAGTTGATGCATCAGAGCTGGGTACCCGGCACTGCGCCGGCGGCAGTTCAAAATAAGGCGGTGACTGTCTGCATGTGTCGGAGGAGGCATGTGTCAGTCCTCACTCTCCCAGTGCTGGGAGCATAAAATGTGACAGAAGGGAGAGTACTAATGAGTGGGTTGGGTAATTAGTTCTCTAAAAGTGGGGAGGACAACTAATGCAATCATATGCAATCAGAGATTTTTCTCTAAGAAAAGCAGGATAAATGCTTTTTAACCCTTGATTTTAGAAGAAACAACAAATGAGTAGGTGTCCCAATACTTTTGTCCATTAAGTGTAGATAATGAGTCTGACAAAGAATGCCGGGATACATTCATATAAAACAAAAAAAGTGTCTGGTAAAGAGTTAAAAGAGTTAGATGAGCTTGCCAAAATGCCAGTAACATGCCAAGCAAATGCAGAGAACCATTAGATGTTAACAGTTCTAGGTGCAGAACATACCTAGTAGCCCAGCTGGTACTTATATGGTAATTACATTACCATCAAGGAACATACAGGCTGTAGGGTGAGGCTTTCTAACACTCACATGTGGTAATCCATAACTATCACACTATAATCATAACTTATTGTGATAACTCTGCAAACAATAATTGTTCATCTAACCCAAGTTTGACAGTAGAGTACAAGCTTCAGTGATGTTGTGAAGCCTGACATCTGTGTGACTTCCCACCACAATATGGGTTACCACCATTTTTGCACAACGAAGCAACAAAGGCAAAATGAAAAAGTACCAAACCGTGCTGAAATCTGGTGGTGCCCCTTTCAGACTACGCCCACAATCTACACAATCTAGTCCTACAGTTTATACTGAGGCTGGCACGAGCCTCAGGCACTGGCCTCTCGCCACACATTCCTCCGCCTATTCAAGTAAAAGGAGCTCTGGACCAGGCAGCCGTCCTCTGAAAAGACTGCTGTCCTCCCCGAGCCAAAAGCAAGCGAGAGTACACAAAACAGCTGATGGCACCCAAAAGTGGCACGTGCTGCCACCGCCGTCTGCCCAGGCAACCCTAGTGTCCAATCTGTGAGCAGGGTGGGTGAGGAAAAAAAAAAAGTGGGACTAACCAAGTCAAACAAAAGGGGTCAGCGAACAGCTAAGCTTCTTTTTGTGAAAACCACACGGCTGGAGTGTGACTAAACCGAGCCGACCAGCTGACTGGCCACGCATCGCTGTCTGGAGGGCTCACACACTGAGCTGGAGATCAAAAGCTTCAGCTGAATCCTGCGGGGCAGCAGAAGCAGTGTTTTTTGAAGCCGGCTACCGCTGCTGAACTGTAGTGAACACATTACTGCTGCGTTCTGACTGCAAGGCATGTCTTATGGTCTCAGAGACCGTTCTTCAAACATCCCAGGCGTACATAATAACATCTAAGCTTGTCTGGATGAAGGTGAACAGGAGCAGGCTTAGACATGTAATCGTGTCCTACGACGAAGGCCAAAAAAGCATTGCCTAGCAACACTGGGTTGCCAAGAAAGGCTGTGAGCAACGGTCATGGACTTGCAAAGATCTGCAATGTCAAGCACAGGCTTGGGTCCCGAATGCTAGGCACCTCCTAGCGTGATCTTTCCAGGAAGCCCCATGAGTATGAGATCTTCAGGCCCTTGATGGTGACGTGGCGAGCTCAAAAATAATAGAGAGGCTACAAGCTGATCTAAAACAGAGAGGCTCTAAAACTTAGCTGGAGATCACTGGAGACGACTGGCTCTACCCAGACAGGACTTTCATGAGAACCAATACAAATGACTTGGAGTACAATATTTTCCATCGACTTTCCATTGAAAGTCAAACAGATTTCTGTCTTTTTGAAAGGCTTTTAAATGACAACCCATGACAACACACCACGCAATGTCCTGTAATTAGAATCGGAGAATCAGAGCATTGCTTCAAGGACTTCATTTGCATAGTGGGGACAGGATGTTGGATGATCACCACCCTACCACATCTCCACTGATCCCAAAAGTATCTGATGGAACACCACCCCATCACTCCACCACTCCACCACCCCACAGCTCATTGCTGGGGGGCTCTATACCCCTCTATTACACCCCATTCCTATCATTAGGTACCAATGGATAGCCCTGTTATATTGGCAATACCCACATACACCGTCCAGACGAGCTGTGTGCCAGAGTCAGTCTCAATAGGCGCAACTTAAGAAGCGTTAGATTAGAAAGGGTGTCCACAAACATAAGGACACCTTATGTAATTGAGCAGTATCTCTACAAACAGGTATAGTAAACTGTAAAAAGTGGGAAATGTGATGAAATCATCACCAGTGAAGGTTTCTATTCATAACAGCAAATGTTTAACCTTAGCTGCTCGTCTTTAGCACTAGCTATATATCGCTAGCTACTATCAGCCATATTTTACTTATCTACAGTTTTAAGCAATAAAACATGGGGAAAGACTTAGAAGTCTTATAAAACCTCCCCACACCGGCTTCTGCCAACAGTTTAACGGGTCAGCTAGCAAGCATGCTAGCTACAGCTAGCTGACTGACTGACTGACTCACTGAGCCCCACTGTGTTTACAGAGTTACAACAGACACTTACGAGCTGCTGTGGCTGCAGCTAGCTAATACTCCCTCCGTCCCTCAGCTGTAAAGTTACAAATACAGAACTTTACACTTTACAGGCGTTTCGTCCACGCGGCGGTGTAACAGCCGTAAACTTGACGCGACACTGACGTAACTAGCGTAAACGCTCAGCTCACCCCGACGACACGGAGAAAAGCCGTTGACAGCAAACTTCCACAGTTACCATGGTTACTAACGTTAGTCTCCCTCTCGCGCTCTCTCTCTCTCTCTCCCTCGCGCGCTCTCTCTCTCTCTTTCTCGCGTGCGCGCTTTGCTTTCATACACAGTTAGTAAATAAAGCCATTAGAAGGGAGAAATACTCACTTTTGTGTTTCCCGGACGCCCAGCTCTGCTTCGCCAGGCTGGGACTCCGAATTATCGCCCGGCCCGCCGATTTTAAAGCGTCCATAGTTCGGTTATGAGGAGGGGGACAGAGCCCACAGACCCCCGGCTTCCTCCTCCGACGTCTCGAAAGCGTTTAACTCGACGGTCCGGTCGGGAGAAAACTTTTTATTCTATTTATTATTTATTTATTTATTTGCGGACTCGCTGACTCGCTGACTCGCTGACTCGCTGACTCGCTGGCCGCGCTTCCCTCCCTCGTTTCCTGCCCGTGGAGAGACTCGCTCCAGCCTGGATGGATCATCACGCTCGCCGGAGGAGGGCGGGGACGTGTATGCAAATGAGACAGACCGCGGAGCGTCGTGACGTGTCGCCGCGTGTGGGCGGGGCCTCGGCGGAATACATTATCCCGCGTTAGCGCTGGAGGAGACGGAGCCCTCAGCATCGAGCAGGGCGATATAATAATAATAATAATAATAATAATACTAATATATTTAATATAATAAATAAATACTAATATATTTAATATAATAAATAAATACTAATATATTTAATATAATAAATAAATACTAATATATTTTTTATACAATACTAATATTTTTTAAGTAGCCTAATGTTTACCTAAAGTGGCTCATATAAACTGTGGGTATTTATTTTTAACACATTTAGATCACAGATTGTTACATTAAGGATATTTTTTTTATTACGTTGACGAATTCATTAATCAATTAATTAAATTAATATTAATATATTTCTACTGTAAGGATGTAAAAGCTGTCAGAGCTCAGATACTCACTGCCCTCACCCTGGACTGCACTCTCCACCGTTTCCAGTGATGAATGGCAATGGCTCCAGTAATGTCAGTAACTGACCACTACTGTCATAGCTAATGTACATATAAGCTAAATAATAAATCCCAATGGTTTCATATTGGACATTATATTATCTTATTAGAACCCCAAAGCGCTCCCTATTGACGATTGAGTACACTGGTACATTTGCCTATGTGGTACTCCATTGGGACAGACCACTGCGGTGTTCTGTAGTTCTGTAGATTGGTAGGCCGGTGCGGCCTATGAGAAAATGAATGGCCGTCCTAAGTGGTTTTCTGAGATGTGTTTCGTTCAGTGCATGTTTTTTTTTCTTAAACACCATCTGCTTTTTCCATTAATGAGCAGATTTCCAGGAAAACATAAAGGGAAACAGAGGACGGACGTTTCTTGGAGAACATGCTCTGCTGCATGTCGGTCGGCTCCAGGCTTGCAAGGTCGCGTAGGATCTTCTGGTCACCTCTGGTCACCTCTAGACTGTTTAGTTAAGCATTTACTCCTCTTCGAGAAGATCAATAAAGGTCTAAAGCTTCCTGTGGGGGTGGGACAGGGAGGAGACACGTCTTGGTATCTCCTGAGTGGATTCATACAACTAACACTGAAAGAATCTGGTCCTCCAGCATTCCTGACCAGTGAAAAGAGCTGGAGTGTACAAGCCAATGTCGCAACAACCAGTGTGTAACCAACCCCTGATCAGGGCTGGTGAACCAGCTGTATGTCCTAAAGAATCCAGATGCTCCTTCTAATTGCTTGTACATCTAATCTATCGACTTAAAGGTTCTCATTACTGACACAGGTCACCACTACAACTGGATGCTCTGGAGAAGCCACACATAAACACACAATTCTCTCTAAAAACAGACCCTGGAGACACGGTTTGTCCTTATCTAGAATGGTTCTAGTATTCTAATTATAATAGTATTCTGGTTCTTGAGTGTAAAAGGCCTCTTTGGATGCAACCCAACATCTAGTAGACAACTTCTTAAATGCAGCAGCTTTCAGTCTTAATTAAACCAGCTTTTAAACAAAGATACACAGTGTCATTAATGTGAAGCACCAAAAGCCATTCGAGTGCCCCCTTGTGGAGAATCTTCAGCCTGAGAAATGTGAGCTTGTGAGGTAAGAGTCAGGGCCATGAGGTGCTCCGCATGCTAAACAGCTTAATGATTCTAGGCCTAATTATGTTTACAGGGAGGAATTGCCAACTGGGTCTACAGCAGTTCTGCAAGAGTTTCCAGAAGAGCTTTGTAAACTCAAACTCAACGAATTCACGAGTTCAAGGAACGCCTTTGTCTTTGTTGACAGTTGAACCTTAACCATTGATTCAGCTTAGTGAAATACACAGTATGTCTTAATTATTACACCTGAAACACATAAAAATACTTGGAAAAAAAAAACAATATTATGCTGATTCTGAAAACTCATTGGCTGAGTGATGTCAGCTGTTGGCAAAATTTTAACAGACACCAAGATATATTTTGATTGAGATATCATCTCAAATCTATAGATAAACAAAATGTCTTAAAATAATAAGCAATAATATATATGAATTATATATGAAAATAATAATGACATTTTTATTTTAAGCAATAAGACAATTTGTTTATCTATAGATTTGAGTTTTGTTTTTTTTTCAAGTATTTTTATACATTATGTGACTACTACTAATAATAATGGCAATTAATAAAAATTCATTGCTATTAATATTTTTTTTTATGTTTGAGTACACCTAATGTAGTGGCCCTGAAGAGCAAAACCACATAAAAGATAACAAGAAAAATTAAAAATAAAAATAAACATAAAAATGTACAAAAAAAACATACAAAAAACACAGGACACACCATAATTACATAATTAAAAGACATTAAAAATCTAAATCTAAAAAACGTAATTTTTAAACCGAATTTTATTTATTATTATCATTCCTCCGGTTTATAAGGATCCATTTAACCGAGAATTGGCGCCCCCTGACTTTTAGGTGCTGAACTGCAGGCAACATCAGCCTAATGAAGTACTAACGAATAATGGGTAGGTCAGGTTCCTCATTAATTTGCAAGCAAGTTCACATAGTACTTTTTTACATTTTTGGTTTTTTTAGGGAAACTGTCATTAATTAACGACTGTACTTAATAACAAGGTAACAAAGTGCTGACCGTTATGAAGCCTTTGGGAGTTAGAATCGATATTTTATGCGATATTTTAAGTTCACCTACAGATTTCTGCCATAAGAAAAGCTGCTTAACAGACTCTAATGCTTCTAATCAGCATCCTCAGGTGCTCTTATTTCATGCAGAAAACTGACCCTTTAGCTGGGGTCTTACTGTGGCAGTCACTAGCTCCAGCAAAATGACCCAACAAGCTCAATCAAGCACTTCAGGAGGGCAAATAAATAAATAAATAAATAAATGCACATGGAGGCTCTTAAAACTTATAAACTCACATGACTGCTCACAGACTCACAGGCTCCTCCATGGCATCGCTCCTGCATCCTCTGTTTAGCAGGTGTATATATTTGAGTGCACACAAAGACACACAAGAGGGAAGCTCTTCAAGCTTGGACACTCAGCTGAGATCTAGATCTGTGGCGTGTGTGTGTGCGTGTGTGTGTGTGTGTGTGTGTGTACGTGACATTTTCTCTGGACACTTCCATTTCAGCAAAGGCCTTAAAACCAAACCAGCAAACACGCCAAGAGGATTAGCGCCGCAGCACGTGGCGCGCACTGTGTCTTCTGCTCCTCAGCCCTGCAGGATCTGCCCACGTTCTGGGGTCAGTGGCAGTCAGATACACACTGTGTACGGTGTGCACGTAATCTGATCCGCAGATAAAGCTGAGATGGTGGAGGAGCTCAGAGGCCGGACATTCACTACAGAGGGAAACAGTGTGGATATGCTCTACCCTAAAGGCAGTGCTGCATGTGTCAGGCCTAAAAGCTTCAGGGAAGACCTTCAGCCTCGGTTGGATGGAGATCAGGCCTGAATCTTCACACCCTTTAAGTTTTTTAGTTTTGGCACATTTCAAAAACTGAAGTGACAGTTTTCTTCATTCAGCATCAGTGTAAAAAATATTCCATCATGTTCAAACAAACGCTGCGATTCTTAAGTCTGTAAAACATTTGAAGACACAATTATTTTATTAATATTTATCCGTATTTTTAGGTTTAAGGAAAGTTCATTCAGATGTTTCCGTAACGTTAGAAACATTCTAATGACGTTGTGACGCGAACCCTTATTGGATCACCAATAGAATCTCTCTATTTCACCACCATGAACATCATGAAACCTTCCGCGGTGGTTTATTATATTATATTTCCAGTGCATGAGTCATTCTACGAAACAGGTGACATTTCCGTCCACAATGTTCAGAAGAGAGGCATGCAGAGCAAAATGAATTTGTGTTTGATTACCACCCCGTCACACCATGTTTGTTCAATAAATAGTGTATTGTTGCTTTAAATTAAATTAATCATTAAAAAGGAAGTGACATCGTCATGAGCCTTTGGAGGAGCCAGGGATAATAATAAATTAAAAATAAGGCTTTTATATTGCTTATTTGTTATATATATATATATATATATTTTTTTTTTTTTTGCATGATGATGGAGGTGGTGGTGGTGGGGGGCGTTTTTGAGCTTGAGATGGACACTGTCTAACATGAAAAAGCAACAAATAAGCAATATAAAAGCCTTATTTCTTTTTGTCCCTGGCTGCTCCAAAGGCTCATGATGAGGTCATTTCCTTTTTATGATGAACATGATAATTGTCTCCAAAAAATAATATATATATATATATATATATATTTTTTTTTTATTATTATTATTTTTTTTTTTTGGAGACAATTATCTTTCAAATTAATTGACTTGTATGCTAAGAAGAACTGCTGTCATTTTAGGCTAGAATTTACCACCCCGTCACGTTTTATTGTGAGCATGGTAAAGGTGCACGTATTTGTCACTGCACAGCGAAATGTGTCCTCCGCATTTAACCCATCACACACACACACACACACACACACACACACACACACACAGAGTGGTGGGCAGCCAACTCCAGCGCCCAGGGAGCAGAGAGGGTAAAGGGCCTTGCTCAAGGGCCCAACAGTGGCAGCTTGCTGAGCCCGGGAATCGAACCCACAACCCTGTTATCGATAGCCCGGCGCTCTAACTGCTGAGCCACCACTGCCCCTGGCTCTTGTGTCTTAATAAAATGACTAATATTCATTATTAATTAAAGGATTTTAGGCTTAAGGTTGGAAAATCTGTTTTTGTGAAGGATAGAAATATCTTTCATGTTGTGGATTTTTAAAAAATGATCAATTTGCTGGGTAAACTGCATTGCGGAAACGCCATCCTAATACATTGTAAGATAGACCTCGGAGAAGAGCTAAAGCATTGCTGTGCGGACTGCTCATGGCAGGCGGTTTATGGCCAGAAAGCAAACATGAGAAGTAAAATAGGAAGCAGTGCTCAGAATAAAGAGTAAAGAATTTCCATAATGAATACGAATGAGGCTCCAGCCTTACAGAGAGAGAGGCAGTGTTTCCCCTCTGTTCTTCCCCTTTTCCTTCAGCATGTCCACTACGTACATGCCGTGAGCGCGTATAGGTTCCAGACCCAGCAGGGCATGCAACCTTCAGACGAATAAAGCTTTCGCTAATTATTAAAGATCCCAGATCCCACCATTCCACTCTTGGAAGGCATGCATAAAGTTAAACGCGCTGCTACATTATTAATGCCTCCATATGTTAATCAAAGCTGCTCCGATGCTGTGATCACAGGCGCACTGGAGCTGGGTAGGCCTCACATTAGCGCTGAACTGCTGTTAGATGGTTGCGAGGCCGAAACACCCCTCTCTGTCTGTCTGGGTGTCTGGTCCAGCCACGCTCACTCAGGTTCTCACAGAAAGTCTTTGCCCCCCAAGCTCCTTCGGCTCGCGATCATTCATATTTAATTGTCCCGGGCTCTTGTTTTAATCCAGATAATCCCTCTTAAAGTCGGCCAGTGAAGACTGTTTCTCGGCCCTGCTTGGACCCAGAGGTTGGTTTGGGTGGCCTGCTGGGCCCTGTGGAGGAAGGGTGAAGATATCAGTGTTGGAAAGCTGTTAGATTGGGCAGTTGTGTTTGCACTGATAACACCAGTCCTAATACCTCAAACACCAGTCCTTATACCTCAACACCAGTCCTAATACCTCAAACGCCAGTCCTTATACCTCAACCGCCAGTCCTTATACCTCAACCGCCAGTCCTTATACCTCAACACCAGTCCTTATACCTCAAACGCCAGTCCCTATACCTCAAACGCCAGTCCTTATACCTCAACACTAGTCCTTATACCTCAAACACCAGTCCTTATACCTCAAACACCAGTCCTTATACCTCAACCCCAGTCCCTATACCTCAAACGCCAGTCCTTATACCTCAACCGCCAGTCCTTATACCTCAACACCAGTCCTTATACCTCAAACGCCAGTCCTTATACATCAAACACCAGTCCTAATACATCAAACACCAGTCCTTATACCTCAAACACCAGTCCTTATACCTCAACACCAGTCCTTATACCTCAAACACCAGTCCTTATACCTCAAACACCAGTCCTTATACCTCAAACACCAGTCCTTATACATCAAACACCAGTCCTTATACCTCAAACACCAGTCCTTATACATCAAACACCAGTCCTTATACATCAATACCAGTCCTAATACCTCAATACCAGTCCTTATACCTTACACCACTCCTCCTCTTCCCTCAACACTTCTCCTGCACCTCAGCACCAGCCATGTCACGTCAACATCAGTCCTCCCATCTTGATGTCAATCTGTCCACCTCAACACCAGGGCTAGGACCAGGTGGGGACATGGTTAACTGACCCTCTCAATACTCATCCATTACAGAGAACAGAGAGAGCAGAGTTAGATGGTGGGAACGTCCAGAGAAGGTGTCTTCACCTTCCTGCACAGCAGGTTAAATAGGTTAATTGCGTGCATTCTTCCAGCTGGTGGGCATAAAGCCTCGCTCTCAGAAATGCAGCGGTCATTTACTTTACTTGTGTGGCTAACAGCCTCCTATGCATAACAAACAGAGCCAAGGAAGTAAATACTTCAGTTCTCCTCTTCTCGCCACCTAAATCCACAGTTTGAGGAAGGATTTGGGCCCAGGGCTCACCAGGGGAGCTCTGGAGTAATTGTGCTTCAGAGAGGAGAGCAAAGCAGGGAGATAGAAAGAGAGAGAGTGTGTGTGTGTGTGTGTGTGTGTGTGTGTGTGTGTGTGTGTGTGTTTGTGTGTTAAGTGTAGAGAAATAAGGACTGCAGATCTTCTTCACAAACTCAAACTCATCTCTGGATTGAGGTCATCAATACGTTCCTGCGCGACTCTCCAGCAAATCCAAGCCCTCATAGTGAAGAGTAGCTTAGCACAGGAATAAGACGAGGGTTTATAAATAGATCTGCACATGTGAACACACAGCCACACATCCTTACAGCCCGGCTAGCATTACACCCTTCACTGTACGAGAGCAGGAGAGCCGTGCAGAGTGGCCTAAGCTATGGTCGCCAATAACAGCAGCAGAGTAGAGGTGGACAAACCTTCTGCTTCGGTTAGCAGCAGTATGACAAAGGGGCGACTTTGTGGGTCAGAAATAATGTCTTACTGTGTCAAAACAGCAATGATTTCTAAAAATGAGATATTAACTAAACAAAATCCATGATGGAAATGATTTTGACATTCTCTTCAGTGACCTTTTCTTTAATATACTAAATCCAAATTAAGAAAATTTATACACAAAAATAATAACTACAATATTTTTAGATATATTAAGTCAAATTTCAAGACTGTAAGTAAAAATATAAGTGAGAAGTAAGTTTCAACAGGTAACAAATCAAAATTGAGAAGATTTAAGATACTCAAATTTCAAAAGTAAGTAATTCTTTTTTTTGAGAAAATTTTATTTGATTTGATTTTTATTTTATTTTTTATATTTTAAGATAAATATTTGATTATTTTTAATAAATCAATATTTTGATTTATTTTAGATACTAAGTAAAATGTCAAAAAATGTGAAACTTAAGACGCTGTAAAACTTGAATGTTATTGTTGTATTATCACAATTAATGATGAAGTTTTGATATATTAAATCAAAATAGAAAAAAGATACACTTATACAAGAAAAGATACACTCATTTAAGATACACTAATTACAATAATGTACGTGAAAATACAAGTGAAAAGTACGTCACAAATTGTTTGAGAAAATCAGTCTTTTAAGATACTCAAAAATTCAAGAAAATATTTGATTATAATATTTATATTTGACACAAATTGTGAAGAATGTAATTGTTATACTATCTCAATTAATGATGAACAGTTTTTGATAGCAAATGAAAATCAAGTGATTGAGACACTAATTAATAAAATTTTTTAAAATGAATCTTTTGAGATTCTGATTTGAAGAAAATAGGACATTACACCGGGACACAGTTTGGGGGAAGAAGTGATTATTTAAAATACATCATATTCAGCTCCAAAACTACTGAGGTACTCAGCAATGTCCAGAACTGCAGTGGAACTTCTTAGAGCATCCAGCACCGGACATCAGCACAGGATCTGAAGTTCAGAAGAAATTCACTGTAGATCTGGGTTTGTTTATCTGGTTAAGTTTAACTGATTTAGCTCAGCTTTAGGAACCTGACAGATGAGCTAATTAAACTGTTTACACTAGACCACGAGCCCGAACAGGAACAGAAATGTGCTGCATCATTTATTAATGAAGAATCTCATACTCACCAACAATCTCATTCCCTCTGCCCTTCTGTCCTTCGTAGGTCAGTGTTTGTCCTCTTTTTTGCTTTTTTCTGTAATACTTTATTTTCAGAAGTATTTCCTGAGAATGTCTCATTTCTTCTTTAGTAACAGAAAGAAAAGATTTCGTCTGACTGATGGACATTATTGTTTTAGCCTCTAGAACTTTGCAGAAAGTTCAGACTGCCCACGAGTGAGAGTTAAGGTGTAGAAGTTCTTTAAGCCTAAGCCAAAAGCGAGGGCTGTTAATGACCAGCTTCAGTGGTCTGGTTCACTGACAGAGCCCACAGGCCGGCTGAGACTGTGCTGATCATGCGTTGGCCATCAGCACCACCTAGTGATGAACAGACAGTGCTACAAGCTTCTCTACCTCAGGCCACCTCAC
This sequence comes from Salminus brasiliensis, assembly GCF_030463535.1. Classification (NCBI taxonomy): domain Eukaryota; kingdom Metazoa; phylum Chordata; class Actinopteri; order Characiformes; family Bryconidae; genus Salminus; species Salminus brasiliensis. The sequence continues at coordinate 5,212,572 of NC_132881.1, read as the reverse complement.
TCACACGTCTTATATATATATATATATATATATATATATATATATATATATATATATATATATATATATATATATATATATATATATATATATATATATATACATACACACACACACACACACAATATATGATACATACATATACATAAATATATATTATATACACAAATTATATATAAGAGAAGTAAATATATATATTATATGAATCATATATTGTATATGTGCACGTATACATATATACACACACTCAGCCGTCTTTTACTCTGTTAGCTATTCACAGTAGCACGTGTTTCACTGTATAGCTAATTCCCTTACATCACAACTGACTAGCTGGAGCGGCACAAACAGATTTCTGATCGGACCACTGTCCACTAGCCTGTGAGCTGCTGCACCATGTGTGAGATCAGACGTCGACGTCCAATCTGAGTGACTGTGCTGGGCTACACCAATAAGAGTGCTTGGACAAGACTCCCTACACTACACTGGCCCACCTTGTATGAACACATTCTGAAAAAAACTGTGTTCTTGAAATTGAGGGGAATTGTTCTTTAGGGGTCGAGAAGTCGGCAACCACTTTGAATATACAGGGTTTTTTTCCTCCTCTATTTAAACCTGGAAAAAAATGGCAAGCTTGGTCCAGCAGACACTAACTATAGCGGTCACTATGACCAGAGGAACAGGGGTTCGAATCCCGGTCATGCTGCTAGCCATCGGGGGAAGAGTATGTATGGGTTGGGTAACTGGCGGCCTAAATTGCAATTTTGTTTTTTAATTGATCAAATTTTCCCTTTTTCTTCTAATTTACTTCTGCAAATTAACCCACGCCAGGGGGGTAAGGACTTAACACATGGGTCCTCCTCTTTTAAAAGTTTGAGCATCACTAGACAGCCAATACACTCTGAGGAAAGCGTCGCGTCCCCTGCCCCACCACATCACCCAAAAGTCGACCGTTTCAGGCCAACATGGCTTAATAAAATAAAATAAAAAAATAAATAAATATAGTAAAACATAAAATAAAGTGTTGAAGGGAGAGGGCGCCATCTACCCACCCTTAGAAACACAGCAGTTGTGCTCTCTGGGACTCTGGCTGCTGATGCCAAAGTGGCATGGCTCGGAATTTGAATTCAGGGACCTCGGGCATAATGATGTTATTATTGTCTTATAAAAACTGCATTCAAGCAGAAAAGAACGCAAAGGAGATCTTCACCAGGGGTTTCAGACATCTGGACCCCACTGACCATCGCTTTGGACCATTGGACCACTCCCTTTGTTGGACAGAGGACAAGAACTTCAGAGATGCCAGAAAAAAAAAATTCTTTTTATTCCTCAAAAAACCTCACAGAGTGAGAATGCAGCCACGGTCAGGTCTGAAGAAAGAAAAACAGGAGAGGGAGGAGAGCTGACGCAGGGCAAGAACACAAACAAGTGCCTTCCTCCATCATCATCATCATCATCATCATCATCAACTTTATCCACGTCCACTGTGACACATCACCGTTCTCGGGAACACTTTTGGGACCACAAACATTGCCGTATGTTGCAGTCTCCCACACACCATAATTTAAACACACTCACACACACACACACTCGCTCAAAACAACCACTGCTGATCACTACACAACACCACGTAGGACTCCCTCGGGCTAATCCGATCTCGTAGCCCTAACACAGTAATACCACTGACCGGCGAGAAACTCGTCCCATCCAGAGCCGAACAGCCAACCCTCGTTCTCCAGAAATCCCTGTGGGGACACAGCACAGCGATGTTCCTGACGGTCTGCAGAAGCAGATCCCAACTTCAGTCCCTAAATTTGCCAATGCCCTAAACCACTGGTCAACAACCCTCCTGGTGGAGAGCTCCAGTCCTGTAGGGGTCACCTCCACACCCAGACTGAACTGGACTCAGTCTGCTGCTCTGTTGAACTGGGGTTGGAGGACGAGGTTGAGGTCACTGTTGAAACTTTCCATTCCACCTTAAATGGCATTAGAAGACTAGGAGGCTTCGTGGCTGGATTACAGACGGAGCTGAAGTCTGGAGGACACTGCACACCAAATGTAACTGCTGTCCCATTTAAGGTGGAACGGAAAGTTTAATTGAAAAGCCAACGTCTGCTGTGGGCTGGAGCTCAAGTCTGAGGAGCTAGAACTGCTAAACCACTTAAGGTGGAGCAGAAAATTAGCATCCTTTGAGAGGCAGAATATAACTGATGTGCCACTTAAGGTGGAATGGAAATTCTGAATAAGAACTTGAGCTTTGTGGGTGTATTAGGGCTGGAGCTGAAGTCTGAGGAGCTAGAGAGTGACTGGTGCACCACTTAAGGTGGATCTGAAATAGGGAGGGGGAAATATAACTGCTGCACCGCTTAAGGTGGAATGAAAGATCTCTGGGTGGGCTTTTTGGGTGGATAAGGGCTGGAGCGCGAGTCTGAAGGGCTAGGAACTGCAGCACCATTTAAGGTGGAACTGGAAACTAGGATAATTTAAGGAGGGGCCAAATATAACTGACGCACCACTTAAGGTGGAACAACAAAGTTGAGGCTCCAGAAAAAGAAATTCTGCAACACTTAAGGTGGAATGGACATTTTGAATATTTTAAAGGCACCCTAACATAACTGATGCAGCACTTAAGGTGGAATGGAAAGTCTGGGGATTAAGAATACAGCATATTTAATGGAAAATACTGAACATGTGGACCCCTCAAAGTTTGAACGGCTTGCATAAATGGTTCTCTCCTAGTCAAAAGACGCCAAATACACAAGTTATTAAGAACAGCAGCAGCAGTAATTACACAGGTCTGGTAATGGGGGATAACTAAGGTAATGGCATATATTTAAAAAAAAAAAATCCCATCCACCTTAAATGGTGTAGTAAGATTCTGCTGCATTGGGGTTGGAGCTTCTGCAGGACGGTAAATCTCCAGGAGAAGGGTTGGTGACCACTGCCCTCACCATTTTTTGCACCATCACTAAAGCCTAGCATGGGACGTTCCACTCAGGTCCTCTCCTCCTGGTCTTTGCACAGTAGGTTTTAATCATTGCTACCAAACACCACGAGACTCCTACTGCTTTGAGAACGAGGGCTGACCGCAGGCTCTGGTTGAGGCCTTATTTCCTTTAACACTCCGTCCTTCGCATGAAGTGAACTCTGCAATACTGAGAACTTGAGTCCCAATACTTTTCCTACGCACAATGGCGCCACCGTGTGGCAACATCGAACAGCTTTCGGCTACCAAGACACTGAACTAGAAAATACAATTCAACTTTTTTCCTTTTTTTTTTTTTTTAAACCTCGGTTGTGTCCGACACAAGTCAGCGGGGCTGCAGCTCATAGTCCTGGTCAATGAAATCTGGACAAAAACAAATGAAAGAAGGAGAAAAAAAATAAAATAAAAAAAATAAAATAAATCGGCCTAGCTACTTGGCACTGGACTAAGTTTTAGCATTCATCAGATAAAGAGAATCGACTGGCCAATGGAATTGAATTTCAGGAGTAATCAGACCTCACATGCTCATAGGTACAATGCATCACGTCCATCTAAAGTTACCCCATTGTTTCCCTTCTAAGCTACAGTTTAAGCATAGTTTCACTCAACAGTGCAACGTATGTCAAAATAAATAGATGTAAACAAGCGACCGAATCAAATGGAAAATGTTCACAAGCCTTCTTTTGTTTTCGTACATTTTTAAGGGAAGTTTTTGGCGTTCGATAGCAGTTGCAATACGATTGAAAGGTGGGCTGGCTGGGCGGAGGCTTGGGAAGGGGACAAGGCCTTTCAGTTCCACCAATGAGGTCATGTCTAAAGGCACTGGTTATCTATGACTGAACGTCAAAAGTCCAAAACAGCTAGACTGGCGCTGCGCTTGGGTTGTTGACAGAATGAGGAATTTCTAGATACGTTTTTTTGGGGGGGCAAATTTGGGTTCCTTTAAACGGTGTGACCAGGGATCCCTAGAGAGGCCTCAAATCAAAAGCAGGAATTCAGCAAAATGCATTACAGCTAGAATGACCTTATGCTGGAGCCCTGAGACCAGAGTCCCCTTCTGTCATTTAGGGAGAGAATTTTTTCCCCAAATTAAAATTAAAGGCCAAAAATAAATGCTAATTTAATTTTGCACCAAAAAAATAAAACAAAAAAAGAAAAACAAACAAACAAAAAAAAAGCACACCAACTTCTGTGAGGTTTCTAGATATTTACCAGAAAGAAAAAAAAAACAAAAAAACCCAAAAAACAGCAATTTCCTACTCAACGGGCAATGTCCCTTAAAAGTCTTTTTTTGTTATTTTGTTTTTGTTTTGTTTTTTTACTACAACAAATACAGTCACACAATACAACATCCTTCTGACCAGGTGAGAAGTATCCGTAGAAGGAGAAGGGGGGAGAAAAGAAAAAAAAAAAAAAAAAAAATAAAAAAATCATCCTGAAACATTCTGAGCCTCAGACATCTGTATCTGGGCCTATGAAAGAGAAAAACTGAACACAGAGAAAGAGAAAGAGAGAGATGAATGGTGAGAGTTGTGAGCTGGAGCGAGCATTCATTTCTTGAGGGGCTGGTAGACGGATGCGTTGGGGTCCAGGCCGGAGGGGCTGGTGTCCATGAACTTGGAGGAGTAGTGGGGGGCGACCGGATTCATGTTGCTGGTATCTGCTGAATAAGCGATGCTGGGCATGACTGCCATCACCTCTGCGATCTTCTGTTTCAGGTCTTTTATCTCCTGGTCTTTCTGCAGGATCTGACCTGAAAGCAGAAGAGGAACACGTTAGATTTCTGTACCAAGCCAACCGTCAGAAGAGCCACTTCGCTAAAACGCTGCAACAAGGACCCACATGCATGCAGACTGCCTGGCTCGGACACCTGAGGAGGAGTGCGGTGTGAAACGTGCGGCTAAACGGACTGATGGGTCTCTATGGAAAAGTAATGACCTTGTGTCGAAGCCCACGGTCACCGAATAAGAAAAAGCTAAGGCTGGGCAAAAAAAAAAAACGGAGCAAAGCAATGGGGGGGGGAGAGAGAGAGAGAGAGAGAGAGAAAGTAAATAATAATCCTATCTTGATATATTTTAGATGAATGGCAATAAACAATACATGATATTATATACGTTGTTCCAGGTTCTGTAAAAAATGACTTTAAGAACTGTAGGTTAAATAGAACTTTTTAAAATGGAGCTAATTTAGCCCTAATTAAATATTATCAACATCTCAGTACACATTAGAGATACAATTTTACGTTAGTAGGCCATTGTACATTGTATGCTGTAGTCAATTTAATAGAGGATGTTTATTATGATATAAGCAACAAATATTGAACTGATTTAACTCATTGTAAATGGACCCAGTTAAATAAACTGCTGAATTCCAGCTTTGAGAAATATAACAATACAGCATTTAACGTTAATTTGTTCAAGTATGCACTTTACCAACTGACAGATAAAGTCGAAGCCTCACTCCATATCCCGCTCTGTTTATATCCTGATATTTTAAATAACGATATATCGCCCAGCTCTAGAAGAAGCCACGAAGGCACAGGCCTGCCATAAACCAGAAGCTGCTGGAACTTCAGAACTTGTTACATCGCCATTGACTGAGAGGCTGCCGCCGTCAAAGAAAAAAAGCTCCAGCTCTAAAAAAAAAAAAAAATGATAAGATGTACATCACATCATAACTGTCCATGTTTCCCGATTTCTACTGAACACATCAGCTGCCCTTTATACTGTGTGAACATTTCTTGACCAATGGACCAATAGCAGGGGTGCAGAACTGGAAATAAAACCCTCACGTTCACATATATATTCAGATTTAAGCACCATTTCAGAGATGCATTATTTTAAAACACCAACGTTCTGCAGCTCCTTCATCCGGGTACAGACCTTGTGCGATCTCCAGCTGCCTCTTGGCATCTCCGAGAGCAGAGAAGAGGTCAAGCTTGATCCTGGTCTCTGCACTCAGACTGTTCTCCAAGTGCTGGGTTTTATCCTGCATCGCCGACAAGGCTGACATCAACACCTCTGTGTCCTTTTCATTCTCTTTATACTTATGCAGCTCCTGTGGGGGACAAAGCACCAACACTGGATTTAAATGGTGAAAGGTCAGGTTGCCCACCATCAGTGGCGTTGCATGAGGCAATAGTCCAGTCTTCTCCACATCAGAAGAGTGGACTAGAACGTGGACACAACACGCACCTGGACTTTGAGCTCGAGGTCATGGATCTGGTCCTCTTTGACTTTTATGTCCAGCGTGAGTTTCTTACACTCAGCCTCAAGTTCAGAGATCCTCCTCCTCAGAGACTCTGTACACTCCCCTCTGAGAGACAGATAGACAGAAAGTCATCAGCTACACAGGAGCCAGCTTAACGGCCGAAAGAGCAGGAAACAAAATTAGAAAGGGGTCATTATTTTATCAGGTACTTTTCTACTGAACGTACTGGTTGATGTAGTAAAATCAGCGAGGAACCTTATTAAGACTCAAACACCCTTGGAATAAAGGTCTAGTATTTGCATACTGTCAAACCAACCCAAATCATCTTTGTGTAAAACCCACTTCTTTTAAAACCAGTCAATGTTGTACACAATGTTTCCCCACTTACCCTAGACGTAGTCCCCCTCCGCACCCCCTCCATGTAGCTTATTATGACACTGGAGCCAACAATCCGACATCGTTAAACACTAACACTCAACTGTCAGGCAGTACATGCAGGTCTCCTGTACACTTGTAGCTAATCAGGCCTGCCTGGCGACCTGAGACCATCAGGACATAGCCTCCACCTGCATGAGAATGCAACAGAGCCAGCACATGAGCCGCCCCCCCAAATCCACCCCAACCTCAGCGACAGCCTTTAGGGACCACACAGCTGTAGCTGCATTTACTGCTTTACCACACACCAAGATAAATCACGCAGTTTAACCCAGGTTTGCCTCCTGAGTTTTTAGGTGACGGGTTACCTGGAAGCGGCGGCGAGAGCTACAGCCCTGGCTGCTGTGGCCTCCTCCAGCTTCTTGCGCTTTTTCTCTTCCGACAGCTGCCGCTCTGCTGCCGCTCGCGCCTCCTGTTCGGCCTTTAGCCGCTTTTCCAGCTGCCCCAACGTCTGTTTATCCTTCTGCTTTGCTTGTACAGCGTTGTGGAGCCTAACATGCATGATGCACACAGTAAAAATGCTATTGTCGTCACCGGTGCTGCAGGACACCAACATACTACTCTGATCTCACAGACCGGTGTCTTACTTGTTCTGCAGCAGTTCGTTCTCCTGGCGGAGCTGGCTGAGCTCTGAGCGTATGCTGCGCTCCGAGCTGCCCAGGGAGCCCAGCTGGCTGCGAAGGTCCTGCTCTGTCTGCCTGCTCGCCTGCAGGTCCGCCTTCAGCTTCTTTACGTCCTGCTCCAGCCTGGTGGCGAGACATATGGGGCAGTTACTCTTAAAGAATATGAATGAATGAAAAGCTGGATTAGCTAATCCTTCGCAATAATTATACCTCTGCGTCTATTCTAGTCAGAAGGCAGCCACGACCGTATGGACAATTAAGACCTCTAAATGTGTCCAAAACGAACCTGTATGAACACTGCATTACTCATCTGACTCATGTTCATAAATATCACTCTGGATATAAACGGAACGTCAGGTTAAACATGAACGCTAAAAACTGAGAGTGGTTAATGTAGTGTTCCTGCAGCCCTGAAGACTTACAAACTCTCTAATAGTTAAACATGCTGCTACTTAATCTCCCATCTCTAAATAAGCAGTTTTTAATCAGGAGCTGAAAGCAACAGACAGCAGATACTAACTGGGTTTCAGATTTCAGCCAACTCAAACCACAAACTTCCTCATATCTAGCACACAAGGTTTTTTTTGGTTCATAAATGCAGCCATATGACCTCTGAAAAGAACAAAAGTTGTTAAGGACTGAGCATGTAGGTTTTTTTTTATGTACTGTGCTTAAGTATGTATGCTCAGAGGCAGCATGCGAAACACAGGGTCTTGTAGAAATCTTACTTTCACAGTGTCTTCAGAGAGCTAAACAGCTGATCTTTGAGGAGAACACTAACAGCAGGTTCTGTCAAGTTAGCCAAAAAGCCTTCTGTGTGGCTAGCATCACACCGAGAAATGGGGAGAGGGAGGGCCATTCCAGCCATCCCGGAAAAGCAAGGAATTTTATGTTCTTGTGGCATCACCACTGAAGCCCTGGAGCTACCAGGGCTTCCATTCTAGCTAACATATCTAAAATGTAACAGAAATAAAAAAAGACGGAATAGTTTTAAAAATAGTTTCAAAAGTTATTCATGAGTTTAAAGAAGCAGTATGGAAAACTGGAATTACCTGCTCCTGGGCTCCCCCTACAGTTCACAGTTTTAGCTACTTATCAAGGAGGACACGCTTACATGAATTTCTGGCAAAGCTGAGAGATACAGAAGCAGAATCTAAAAAAAAAATGATGTGGGCTTCAGTGGAGAATCAATGTGATTCTGAAGCTGCTATTTTAAGGTAAAATTGCTACATAATGTTGCTTTAATTTGTAAACCTTAAAACAACAGACATTAGGTTATGGTTCTGGTGTGTATGTAAGATCAGGTTCACCGCCTCCTTGCTTTCTGTTGTGTAAAATTTGAGTGCTTGTGTGTGTCGGCATGTCCGTTTTACCTGACCAGCGCCTCAGGTTTGCTGAGCTGGTTATTAGGGATGCAGTTCTCCACAGGATCTCGGTGGGACCCAGCTCCCTTCCCACCGCCACACTTCTGCTTTTTCTCGCCCTTCCCCGAGGAGGAGGACGTCGACTGCCCGCCCGAGGAGGGCACGCTGCCATTGGCCGTGCCGTGGCCTCGGGGTGACGAGTTACCGCCGGCCCCGCCTCCGCCACTTGCGTTTTTGTAATTTTTGGAGGCGGTGGAGTTGGAGGAGGACGATGAGCATGAGGACGAAGAGTTGTCCTCTTTCAGGAGCAGATTCTCTGTGCTGCCCAGCAGCTCCGAGCCGCTCAGTCTCTTACTGCTCACGTGATTCTCCATGTACTCCAGCTCCTGAGCTTTATAGTCCACTACTGGCAGGATGCTGCTGCTGCTGCTGTTGTGATGGTTCTGGTTCTGGTTGTGTTGTTTCTTGGACTCCCGGCTCTCGCCCTTGCCTCTTTCTTTCTCCCGGTACTCCAGCTCCGGTAACGTACTGGACGCGGGCTTCTTGCCTCCGGCCGAGCCGTTCTGAGTTGCTGGAGGGGAGTCGGCGTCGTGGACGCCTTTGGCTGCTGCGGCTAGGAGAGCAGAGATAAGAGTGAGATTGAGAGCGGGACAGACGGGCGAAGAGAAGGCTGGAACAATGCTCTCTTAGAAATGACTCATAACCTGAACAATTATAGTAGAATATCATATTTTCTAGCCATATCCATCCTACCAGCCCCTCAATTGCTTACCTTCTTCAGCTTCTCTCTCCTGTTTCTGCAGCATCTGCTGTTCTGGAGGAAGGGCTTGCTGGAGGAGCTGCATGTAGAACTCGTTCTCCTTCTGCACCTCCTTCTGCTTCCGCAGACGCATCTTGTAGCTCACATAGCTCTTGAAGCCAAAGCCCAGCGTCACCACTGGGTACCCAATACTACAGAGAAAGAGAGAGACAGACAACAGGGGAAACGCCAGGTAAGTTATAGAGTTCACACTGCATGACACACACTTTCACTTGGAGACTCGAGATGCACAGTAAGATGATAGTCATTAAATAGTCATTACAGTAAAGATTCAGAAATCCTTCACACCATACACATCAGTGAATGTAGGACCAGGCCTCATTTAAATACATCAGCACAGAGCTGGAAGCACCTCAAGATTTTCTAGGACGCATTTCCTATAGCTTACACTAGTGGGGGAAAAAGGAAGTGAGTTGGAGTGAAGGAAGTGTGAGAATCAGCAATGCGCCTGAACTGCTGGGAGCTTTAAATAGTCCAACTCACAGCAGACAGCAGCACAACCTCCTAAATCACCACATCATACAAGTCAGGAGACCATCATTCCAGCAGGGCTGGTAGAAATAACCCAGCTCATTTGACCCAGCTCAAATATTCAAAAGAGCTCAATTAATCGCTGACCCCAGATACAGTCGACCAGCCGAGACAAGCTCAGGATCTTACGTTTGCTTCTTCAACTCTAAGAGGCTCAACAGTCTAATGTGCAACCACTATGGCCCAGAGGTCACAAGCTCGGATCCAGAGCCAGCTGCTTTGCCATCAGTGGCCGGAGTCTGAGAGATCACAATTGGCCGTGCTCGCTCTCCGGGTGGGTAGATAGCGCACTCTACCCAAAATCACTCTTAAGCGATGTTGGCCGTCTGTTAGCCGGTGCAGTGGAGCTGGGGATCCGGCAGTTTTCACTGAGCATGTCGCCTCGTAGTGTCTGAAGCACTGAAAAAAATCCATGGAGCTTCTCACTTCCATGCGTTAATATGCCAACTACACCAACAGGCGCTATACAAGCGGAGTTCCTCTAACGTGATGCTGACAGTGCAATTGATGTCCGCCTAATGTGACAATCAGGTTTGTATGTGCTTCACTTTGGTGCAATAATTACAAGCATTACAATTTCTGCACTGTTATTTATTAAGGGCTTTACTGTAATCATCACTTCTTCGTAACACAAAAGGGGGACATAGACACATAGGCCTTGTTTAATTCTGGGTTGTCTCCTGATAAGATTTTAGCCACATGCATTTACACAGGGTGGTTAATTGTGGCTCCTGTTAGCCTGACTGAAATCTGACCACTGTGTGGGACGAAATATGCAGGTTTGCTTGTTGCATTGCAATTATTACTGGTGTTTGGATTGTGGACTTGGATGCCGTTAATCGGCTGTAACCTGTGCATCTCAGACCTCCTCCTGAAGTGGTCTGAGTGATGGTAAACTGAGTGTGTTTACACTTGCACTTAATCCTCATACTTAAGACGCATGAAGTGACCAGGAGTAAACTGGGTCTTTGATGCATAGCTAGAGATAGACAGAAATAAAGAGGGATAGAAAGATCACCAGATCTTTCTCAACAGATACACAAACAAAAGTATTGGGACACCTGCTCATTTTGTTGGATCTGATATGAAGGGTATTAAAAAGAGTCAATCCTGCTTTTGTCGGAGTAACTGTCTCTACGGTCCAGGGAAGAAGGCTTTCTACTAGATTATAGAGGAGCACTGCTGTGAGGATTGAGCTTTAGTGAGGTCAGGAGTGTTGGACGATCAGCATCTGACCTCATCTTCAACTCCTCAACTCATCCCAAAAGAATTGGATGGAGCACCATCATGACTGCAGGGTACACAGCTGCACTGCTCCACAGCTCAATACTGGGGGGGGCTTCATACTAACTGAACGCATTCATTAGAAGGTGACCACAAAACAAACAGATCGATGGCTCAGTCAATAAGCACACAGATCTTTACTGATCCCAAAGGGAACGGACTGACATGGAATTATGTGTGAAGTCGTGGTGAAAACCAGTAAGCGACGCAACACACGGCCACGTCGATCTGAAAGTCACTACTTGAGTTTTTCTTGGCCGACGTCTTACCAGTGCGCTGCGAATGGACGACATAGATCCACATGGAAATCTTTCAGATCTTTGAATCTTATAGCTGCCTCAATATAAACGAAGAGTATCCACAGCGACACAGTGGGGAGACACACCCCTCGTTCTGTAAAAAGACAGAAAAGGAGAGCGTTAGTACTCAACACAGGAATTACATTTTATTATTATATATAAACTACTAAATAAACTACTAACAACATTGGTACAGCTGTAGATAGTGTCATTCACCTGTAACTATGCACTAAACACTACTGAGCCAGATTTATACATTAACTGTGCTTCAATGTAGCAACCCCCCCCCCGCCCAAATGTGATCCCATGACACAACCGCAGAAGAGTTCATCCAGCTTTTGTTGGAGTAACTGTCTCTACTGTCCAGGAAAGAAGGCTTTCAACTACATTTTGAAGGAGCACTGTTGTGAGGATTTGATTGCATTGGGCGACAAGAGCGCATGATCACCACTCCACCTCATCTGAAAAGTATTGGATGGAGTACAAACCATCATTCAAGAGAACACTGTTCTTCCACGGCTCTACAGCTCAATGCTTGGGGAGCTTTATACCTCTGTAGTCCACGCCTGGCATCAGGCATAGGTTCCTACTGCTTTAACGCCCACCCTGCAGCTCTGAAAGGGCGCGACAATGAGCTGGTTAGTTGAATCAGGTGAGTCGGGAGCAAGGAAAGCACTAAAATGTGCAGGGCAGGGTGCCTCCAGAACCAGGGTTGAGAAACAGTGCTCTCTACAAGGACTAGAGCAGCAATGGGAGCAACATAAAACTCAAAGTAGCTGAGTAAATTCAGTAGAAGGGGTGTCCACTAATAAGTTTATCCACATGTACACAATTCAACAACTCTCAGACTATGTAATGAAATGCTGTAGATTGGACTGCAGGGTTACTGGGGTCAGCTGAACATTGCACTAGTGGAGTGACTAGATGGCAGCTGCTACTAAGCATAACGCAACACACACAGATACGGCTGCACACGCCATACTCGAATGACGGCTGTTAAGAAAGGATCGGGGGGGGTGTGAGGGAGTCATTCGAGACACGGCCCAGGCGTAGACAAAGGGCTTGAATGCTGCTTTGTCGCTCTGGTTGAATAAGCAGGCCAGTAGCTGGGACTTCCACCTGTGTGCGGACGCGTGCCTGTGTGTTTGATTAGGTAGGGAACTCCTTGTACAGATACAGGAGCTCAAAGGCCCTCAAAGTTATGAAGAATAAAAGCATAAAACAACCTTCTTCTATTCAGATGAGATCGGACCATACCTGACAGAGTGAATGCGCTACTAAAAACTTGATCACAGTGGTGGTGAACAGATCTAGGGGTCTGAAGGGGGCTCTATAGCTATGGCTACAGCTATGAAGACACAGACAGGGAGGTCCCAATCAGGTTATTTTGCCCCGTGATCTGATCAGAGTCTCTTAATGCTGAAGGTACATACTGGGGGACTGGCGGGACAAGAACACATCCCGGCATTCGGACTGGACTGTACTTAGCTAGGGGTGAACTTTTGAATGGAGCAGTACTTGGGCTGCAACTGATGAGGCCCACAGGGATGCAAGCACATACAAGAACGCAGAATGAAGGACACACCCAATATGCAAATACACAGTGTCAGGAGCCAATGGAAAAGGTGTGAGTAATGAGTCAGGTCGCAAAGCCCAAACAAAGCCACAACCTTATGGTTTCATGGTGACCATAACTATTCGTTTTGGGTTAGTTCTGAAAGTTGGGATCACTTAAGCTGATCGGGTAAGGTTAACTTAATTCCAGCACAGTCAGTTTTGGCAAATGTCGGTCTTCACACAAGGTCTCACGAGATGCACTGTAAGGAGCTAAATTCAGTCTGAGCTGTGTTTATCATACACTCACAAAAGATGTACGTAGGAGGTAGTTCTGACAGTCGGCAGCGAGCTGAAGGGGGGGGGGGGGGGGGTTACAATGTGGCAAACAAAAAAAAAACCTCAGAAAACACCTCAGAGGGAACAGAGCTTCTCTCCTCAGCATTAAGGCAGCGAGCGAAAATGGCGTTTCTTAGCAAAACAGCCTCCCCGGACACAGGTAATTAGGTCCTTTGGTGTGAGCCCTCCGCCTGACTGTAAACGGTCCCAATCACCAGCTCCCCCCCGACTGCAATTGGTCCTACTGACCACCTTGTTTGTTTTGAGACCTCCTCCTGACTGCAGCTGGACCTATTCACTATCTTGTTTGTTTGTTTGTAGACCTCTGCCAGACCGTGACTGGTCCTCATAGGTGCGTCACTTCAACAAAGGACAGGCTTTTTACACGCATTTCTGGACAGGCTGAGAGATACAGAGCAGTCCCTAAAAATAGTATGTGGACTGATGAAGCAATATTAGTAATATTACACGAATTCACACGAATAGGACCCCGGTCACGCTTCACTATAGCTGGACAATGTGGATAGCATTGTGCCGAGCTCGGAGTAGCGGCGTATCACAAGAAGTTTGAAGCTGGTAAAAATGCTACATAGTGTTGCTTACCTGTGTGCCAGACATACTGCACCCACACGTATGTGCTGGCAGCAAAGAACAGCCACTGCACAGGGATGAAGAGCAGGCATATGATATCTGATGTAAACGCCACACACACAAAGAACACTGAGAAAGCCTATGAGAGGGGGGAGAGAGAGAGAGGGAGGCATCACGGATCTGCTTAGCAGCTTGCGGCTCTAATTAACAGCATATCAAAAACAACATGAATCCCAAATGAATTTGAGAAGGATGTAATAACTCCCTGCTTTTAAACGTGATCAAGCAACATCATGCAATATTACATTTTCCTACCGATGTAAACACCTGTGGGGGATACGATGACATTAAACCGGTACCACAACACCACACTGCATCACAATAAACTATTGTTAGCTGTAGGTTTCATTTAAGAGGCTCTGAAATGGCCTAGCTAGGTCAAGATTCAGTCTGTTCAAGCTTTTCAAGACTAATAAAAACGAAATAGGAATGTTATAATGATCTAAATGAATTACCGAGAAACTTAGTAGGGATGCAGCGACTAATCAACGTGGTCTATTAAAAAACTAGGAGCGGTTCAGGGTGCTTGGAACAGTGTGGAAAACAGCTTTGCCACTGCGGTTACTTTTTACGGTAATCATTTCCTCAGTCTGGACGCAGAGCTGCTGTGAAAACGTACACACTGAGCAGCAGTCGGTCACGTGAACAGAGCGTGTGAGTGGGGAGCAGAGTTTTATTAGTGTGAGGCATGAGAGTCTCATATGAACACGGGGTGAGTGTAAAAAGTCAACCAAGAGATGTTAGAAATGAGGCTCTCGGGTCTCATTAGAGCCAATCAGTTAGCTGGTTAGGGAAAAAGTCCCGCCCTTTGACAAAGTCAAGCAGTTAGCTGGTTGTGGGACAAAGTCCCGTCCTTCGGCAAAAAGAGCCACTCAGTCAGCTGGTTACAGAAAAAGTGACGGCCTTCAACAAAAAGATCCAGTTGGTTGCTGGCTGCCGTGAAGGGTTGACTATATTGTGGTTCTGGCATTTCAAAATAAGAGTCACTAACTACAAAAAGCTGAAACACAAAATACTTTCAGACTCTTAAACCAAAAAACTGCGGAAAACTGATTGAGAAAACTTGCACATTCTTGGTTTTACATTTTTATTGATCTTTAATATATGCAAGAAAGTAAGTTAAAACTGTGAATTTTTGGATAGATCTTAATCTTAATAGTCTTCATCACTAGTTAGCAATTGCATGAAACAACCTCACGCTAAATGTAAAAGCTGACGGCTACATAAGAGTTTGGTAATGCTCACCAGGCCCTGGTATCTGAAGGAGTCGTACACACTCCTGATGAAGAGCCAGAATGGCCAGAGGTACTCGAACCGGAACTCCAGCACAAAGTCTGCCAGCAGCACCAACGCCCAGACCACCAGGAACTTCAGGTAGAGGAAGGTGCTGAGGAAGAGAGAGAGAGAGCAATAAGCGCCATGCAACTGCAACACAAACATTAGTGTCCAGTGATGCGGTCCAGTCCACATTAGCACAGCTAGCTACACTAGCTAGAATTCTCACATGTCGGGCTGTGGTTAGCTCTCCAGCTAGTGCATGCTACTGGTCCCAAAACTACCTGAATAATATAATAAGCATATTGTGGATCTTATTAAAATCTTATAAATTTTATATATTATGTTATATACATAAATAAATAAACAAATAAATAAATCAATCAATAAGAATAATAAATAAATTTGATTTCACATTTCAAAACAGTGGAAAAAAAGCCCGCTTAGAAACTAAGTGTTAAAATCAGCAATTTCCCTTTCAGGTACAAAATAACCCCAAAATACTAAGAAACAAAACAATAGACACAAAAAGTGCTAAAAAATTACATTAAATATATTGTAATTAAAATATTTATGCCTGGCATTTACTGGTTGTTTATATATTTGGTTTGATAAAGTCTGCAAGCAAAAATGTTCCATGTAAAATAAATAAATAAATAAATAACGGTAAGCTTCATGGTATCGGTGCTCTCCATTTCCAATATGATACTGTGTGTAAGTGCCAGTATCAGTGCAACACTCAAATGAGATTGTTTATTCAGATTTGGGACACTTTTATATGCGGTACTGAAATCCGACGCACATCCAACACTTACTAATATGACCTCGGCCTGAACAGCCTGATCCACATCCATGCAACATTTACGTCAAGCCAACATTATTTCATCATATCTTGGGGAATTGCGCATGGGAATTGACCCCTTGCGGTAACATCATCACAGGCCTGTTACCGTGGTTACACGGTTACACGTTGCATCTTTGAGGCAGGCAGAGCAAGCAAGGCAGCACGGCGCTTCATAATTGGGGGGACAAAGCATCTACCAGCTCTTCAAAATCAGGATCATTAGTGGTTTGCTGGGCTTGGCCGGTCATTTTATTGCAATCATCTTAATATTGCAAATGTATTATTATTAATAAGAACATTTTATTGATTTTATTAAGGATTTTTTTTAAATAATTCAGAAAATTTAGACATTGGATTTGGGCTATTAAAAATGTATTTAAATATCCTATCTAGTTTTAAACGACCTCATTCGACAAACTGCCACATTCACAATGATGGGCTGTCCTTGGATCAGACCCATCTGACCCATTGCCTTTTGCGCCGTTTGCCAATTCTGCTGTATTCCGATCCTCACTATACTGGGCTGAGCGATGTACTCCCAATTAACCCACCCATTCATTGACTGGCTAAAATCAGCAAAGCTGCTAAAAATGCACCAAGTAAACAAAAAGGGCAATACTGGGGTCAGCAAAAACTACAGAGCTCATGTCTATAAATATATCGTACGATCAGTCCCTAGCGTAATTATCGCGGCATTCCTACACTTGGCTGATATTCACGTCACAGAGGAAATACATACATTATGAGGATCATATTTTCTAGGGATGTGAGAATAAAATGATGCTTGTCACATACAACACACACACACACAAAAATGAAATACAGGCAAAAGCCAAGAACTACATCCACCTGATTCAGCATTACAGAATACCATAACATTTATATGCAGGAATAAAATAAAATCTCTCTTAAATATCCTGCACTGGATTTTTACACATGCATTCATTATAATTTTCCAAACATCGGATGTTGTTTTGCATTTATAGTTTGCATTATTAAAATGACTGAACACATGCTTCCAGAGTACTGGTACGCTACAAAAACTAAAAACCTCATTTCTAACCAAAGGGAACTTCACACAGTAGTATAATTGTTCACCAAACAGAAACCACAGCACCAAAAAGGAAACGTACTGTTTAGATATTACGGACTGATTACAGCAGCTAGCTGTCAGGTCCTGGATACCAGAGGAAGATCATCTATCATGGACATAAAAGTTCATTATCGGTCAGATTACTGCAAAGCAAAATCAGGGTACGTCCACAGTGCTAACTAGCTGTATACAATTGATTTATTTTACAGTATTTGTACTCCTTCTCACATGTCGTACAAATCTTGTATCATGGCAGAGGGGGTCCCTGAGTTCAAAGTTCCCTGAGCCAAGCCGCTTTGCCATCAGCAGCCGGAGTCTAAGACAGCACAACTGACTTGTGCGTGCTCTCCCCTCATCAGCTGGTGTGGTGGGCTTATAACTGTACTAGTGGCCAGGACTGCCTGATGACAGACTGCAAAGAGGTGGAGGCTAAATGTCCTAAAAGTCCTTACCCTCCTAGTGTTGGGAGCATTATAGGTGCTAAAGGAGGGCTACGAACAGGTGATTTTATTATATATATATATATATATATATTTATATTATGTTAGCCCCTAGCTCACACACTAGCCAAAAGCTACCCGTTAACTACCCTACATCATCATATGCAGTAATACATTATACAACTGCAGCACACCAGTGCCGATGTCTTAAGCTATTATAATAGAGCTTATAACCTCGGTGATCTGGGCAGAGCTATACATCCCTCTACACAAAGCTTCAGTGTGCAATTATTGTGCAGGTGTGGTGAAAACACATGGAGGACGAATCTGCCTTTGACCCACCAATCCAGACTGATGACATAGTTATGTGCATCACCTGAGTCAGTCAGGACACCCTGCCCTACAGTCCTACTGAGCACAAAAGAAAATGCTCCCTGCTGTAAACGCAAATCAGGGGGTTTTACTGACATGGATCAACACATTTTTGTCTAACAGCTAATTTTAGCATAAAGGGAGGGAAAGAAAATGTCACACAACATGTTAAACAGGTCAGTGTGCACAACTCCAGCCTGGAGGAACAGCTGTCAGTAGCCCTTTGCCTATCCGTCAGTGTTTATCCTTTTCTTGGTGAGGTGCGGTGTTTCTATTGTTGGTTATAAACAGTGACCATGTGACCAAAAGTCTAGATTACAGACTATAATAGACTGATTAGTCTCATAGATCATAGACTGTGTTTTACACACGTGTAAACTAAAAGTATGCATGTGAATGGGTATATACAGTTCTTCAGTGCTGTGCAGACTAATAATACTAAACACTATGATTAAGTACATTATGTATAACAACAAAAGATATCATTACTACTACTACATTACTACTACTAATAATAATAATTATAATAATAATAATAAATATGAAAGCTGAACTCTGATTAGCACAGAAAGTCATTCTTAAGGTCTTTGCAGGCTTCAAAAATACATGGACAACACAATAGAGGTGTGTTTAAAAATGTATAATAATAAATCATTATATATATATATATATATATATATATATATATATATATATATATATATATATATATATATATATATATATAGGCTTGCTTATTGCTTTTATACGGTAGAAACAACAAAAAACACAGAACCAAATTCCTACTTTGGGTCAATAAATCTGATTAAATATTTTTTTAATGAAAATATATTTTTATTTATTTATTTTTGAACAGATGCATATCCCTAAAAATGAGCAAAATATCAGTAAATGCCTCTTTATGTGTGAGAAGGTTAAAGTCTGAAACATTAGGGTCGATCGAAACGGGGACAGAGAAGGGAACATCCTGCACCCCTGCCATTAAGGCCACACATGCCTCAATATGAGGATTCTTAAATAAGTAAGTGCTGAAAAATAAATCTATTAATTAAATAAAGAAAGAATTACACCAAGGTGGATTATTCATATCTATATTATTCATATCATATTCATCTTCTAGTTTGTGTTTAATTTTTGTCTCAAGTGAAATAAAACATAAAAGTCACATATGCAAAAAGTGCTATTGTTTTATATGAAACAGAATAATGTCAAAAACAGTAGCTTTAAAGAATTTGACATTTCTGGCATTTATTTGAAGAGCCAGGCTTTAAAGAGGGGGTCTAAAGAGGGGGTCTAAAGGGGGTGGGGGGTCATCCAGGGTGCTGTATTTGGGTATTCAGTCACAGCAGCAGCTGCATCAAGCACTCCTGACAGGCTCTGGCTGCTGGTGCCTCGTACTGGACGAGCTGAAGCCAGTTCCCCTCAGTTCACACACACACACAGGCTCAAGCTGAGGTCCAGCATCTTCGTCCCGATGCAGTAGATGGACTAACTAGGCAAAAATACTGCCCGAAATAAGCAGTGCTGTGAGCTGGGTAACGTTAGACGGCTGCTTGGCATTGTCACAGCAAGCGGAGCTCCCCTCGCTCGGACTGTCACCCAGCCAGAAGAGATAAACAACAATGCTCCACTCACACACACCCTCATATCCTCATTAAAGACACACTGAAACCCCGTTAAACGAGCAAACGCCAGCTCTGGAGGCGAGATCGCGGAGACATGGCTGAATGTTTACAGACAGCGCGGCCGAAGCCACCTACGTTAGCTAGCTAGCCTAACGCGGCTAAGCTAGCCAGCTAGCCAGCAGTTCTCCACGCAAAATAAGACACAGCTGCGTGTCAGACAGCGGTTCTAGCGACTCCAATATAGCATTAATATCTGTAATATCGGCTCGCAGGTCGCCCCCGCCTTGTGTGAGGGTGTTTTGCGGTGTGTAACGGACCACAGATGCCAGCAAATCCAGGTCCAGGAGGCGGCTAGAAATCCACCCCGGGATTTCGCACTGCCCAGGCTCCCACCGCTTGACAGCGTCGCGCGGCAACAGCCCTGCCGACGCGGCTGGAGCAAACACCTGGGGTGGATCTCACCGTTCCGGAGCTGGATTCGCCACAATTTCTGGCCAGGCTGAAGCTAGCTCCGTTAGCCCCGCCAGTGCGAACGTTACCTGCCGTAGATACCCTCGGCGATTCGGTTCCGTTTCAACGGCCGTCGGAGTTTGCTGCAGTCCGCATTGCGCCGCTTCATCCTCCTGTTTTCCTTCTTCGGTTTCGGCTTCTCTTCAACAGCCTACCGCAGCAGCGGCCACGTCTCCGTCCAGGCTGAGCGGAGCGACATTGGAGGTTCCCTGAAGGAGCTCGGTGGCCAGCTATCGCTGTTATTATTATTATTATTATTTTGCTCTCCCCCCCAACTGGAAACAAAGAAATAAATAAAAAGACTCAGTGGAAGACCCTCCTCTCCTCTCCCCTCCTCTCCCCGCGTCTCTCTCCCCCCTCCTTCTCCTCGACGCACACAACACACGCTTTCACCCAAACACCAGGTTTTCCGCACACTGCGGCCCCCAAATCTGCCCACGGCCACCGTTCTCCACAGGCGATCAGACTGGCTGATCAATGGCCGGCCACCTCCATGCACCAGCCATAAGCAATAAAGCGCCGTTTCGTCGCGACTCCACAGAGAAAGGATATATAGGGCGACTGACAACCGTGAAGACGGCCTCTTTTGTTTGAGCGACGCTTCTGCCGACCAATCACGTCTCGTTCAGGCGCATCAGGTAGCGCTGTGTGACCAATAGGGTGGGAGGGGCGGGTTGTCGGTGTTTTTTTGTGTGAGCGTGACCTACGCTGTTTGCGTAGCACGTCGGTCGTCGTTAACGAGCGTTGTTAGCGTTGCCAGAAACAATGGAATATCAATATAGGCCTTAAGTCTGAGTGTGTGTGTGTGTGTGTGTGTGTGTGTGTGTGTGTGAGGAGCTCAAACACAGGTCAGAAGCTGTAAAGAGAGCATATACGGTCTTCTGTATAGGGTTTTGCAAAGGTTTTGGCACCCCTAGTGAAATGACTCGTTTTTGGTGTAAATGAGTTTCCACAATTTTGCACATTCGGAAGCATAATTACTGTTTATTTGCTTAATTTGTTTATTAATGAGTGCAAAAGTAACAACAGATCAACTTTCAGACATTTCCCCCCCAATGTCTTGTAAATAAAAAAAAAAAATAATAAAATTAATTTAATGAGTTTCTTTACTACAGAGGATATATACGTACTTATTTCCGCTCAAAAAAAAAAAATAAATGTGTTGCAAACAAGCTTTTTTTATGCTTCTACCAGTAAAGTCATATTTGTTCAGGTATCGCTGCACAGTAGAACAGTGCGCACCACCACCACTCCAGAGTCTGCTAGACCTTCCTGCAGGTCTTTTGCCATCAGTCGAAGGTTTGGATTTGCCTTTCTACCCAGCTAGCAGGTCCATGCGGAGCCTGTTTGGGTAGCCCTACTGGCAACCAGAAAGTTTTGTCCTCAGGTTCCACGTTGGCCCTACATATGGATGCCCGCCTGGGTCAGTGATGGGACGAGGAGTGGTTAAACATGGGCCACATCTGGATTGCACACTGCATGCAGGGCCTAGATGGGACCCATGTGAGGACTTCTGTCATTAGGGTGGCCTGTAACGATGGGTCCCACTCAGCCCTGGCCCACCTGGAAAACCGTTGTACCCTTGAGTCCCAAGCTTGTTGGCTGGGATATTACAAGCAATGCTCTCTGAGAGTTTTCTTGGTCACTCATTCATTCATTAATTCATAATGTTTAACTTTATGCTACTATGCACTATATACATTTTTTCCATTCCTGATTTCGTCTGAGATCCTCATATACTTGTCCTTGTAATTCTGTCATACATGTGACAAATATTGAATAAAAATACAAGAAATTGGATCATTTTTTTTTTTGTACATATTTCAAATTCAGGTTATTTCTACAGTTTAGTCAAAACGCAATGCAGTCATTACACAGGCCAGCTCCACAGTTTAACAGAAGACATACTTAGAGGCCTACCGGGAAGGGGGCTGTTGCAAGCAAAAAGGGCACCAAGATGTACAGACCACCAAAGGTACTGAATGCAGTTGATATTGCAGAAAAAAACAAATCAAATAATTGGACACATGTATGTAAGGATAAGGCCCACTACAGTGTAGCACAGTGTGTAAGAGAAAGTGATAGTGAAGTAATATGGTGGACTGTATGATGATACAGTGTAGTACTATACAAATATTACTAGGATATAACACAATATAATAATATATAACAATATGATATAATATAATAAGGCATTTGTGTAATGCTGAGCCAAATTGTAAGGCCATAGGCATGCCTCTATAATTGACAGAGGTTAATAGACAGTATGTCATGTAGCCTATGGAAGAGTAAGTATTATATACTGTATGTCATGTTAAATGACTTTATTCTGTTGTGATTTGGGCAAATATTCGTATTAACAAATGCCAATAAATGCCAATTAAGGCAATTACAGACAAAAAAATTATAGCTTGCCAGAAAGTTTTCTGCAAAAACTGAGCTCGTCGGCCAGAATGCAAAATGCTACGTGTCTCACAAAAAACAAACACTATTTGTTACTCAACAAACGTCGTCAGTGAAGCATGGTGGCGGCAGCATCATACAGATGCACAGTGGGCACTGTAAAACTGAAGGACGTATGGATTGTGCACCATACAGATACTGCAACACAACCTACTTCAGCTTTGGAGGAAAGCTTGGGAGAAATTTCATTTTTCAGAAGGACAATGATCTTAGTCACAAGGCCAAAGCAACGCAGGACTAGTTGAACACCAAAAACGTGAACACTCCACCAAGTCCAGATCTCAATCCAGTTTAAAAATGTGAAAATCCAACCAACCTCAACAACCTGGAGCAAAACAGCCAGCAAGGGACTAAGGCACAGCCCCACTGGGCTTTCCAAATGGGCCACATTGTTATAGGCCACCTTAATCTCAGATGGGTCCCGTTTAGGCATCAGTGCAGTGTACAACCCAGGTAAGGGGGCCCGTATGTAACCCCTCCTGGTCTCATCGCCAACTCAGGTAGGCATCTATATGTGGGGCCACAATGGAACATGAGAGAAAACCCCCCATTGGGTCACTCATACAGGCCCTACATGGACATGTTAGCTGGGATGTGTCAGTCCTCAGCCTCCCAGTGTCTTACATTACATCTGATAGGGGGAGGAAAATTGGGTAAAAATAATAATAATAATAATAATAATAATAATAAAATGACTAGCGCTCTACAAAGATCTGCCAGCTCTGGGACGTTCCTCTTGGCTCTCAGGCTCCTCAGGGTATTGCAGGGTGAAAGCTTTCCGGGGAACTTGTTGCTGTTCCCCGCCCTGGACAGGACAGCCCAGACAGAAGTCATGCAGGGCTGGACGGAGAAGTAAGCGCTCGCTCATGGCTCCACGGTACGCTCCTAGCCTTCGGTCACGGCTGCCACCTCTGGCCATTGTCCTGCAGGTCGCCTTTATTGTACTTTTTGCCTTTTTCGTGGAAACTGAGGATTTCAAGGAAGAGAATGAGAAGGAGTTCATTAACTCGTATGCAAGTAAGTGGACATCCTAGTTGTGTGCACTGTGAGTGGGACAGGAGCTTTCTGAGTCTATCTGGAGAGGGAAAACTAATCATGTACACACACAGTTGTTATGCCTTCTATACACAATTCAGCTTTTAAGCTCAAAATGAAAAAAAAGAACCAAATTTATAATTCCCATGAATTGAGTGGCAGCATGCACCTTATATAAACGTGTGGCATCCTGCCGTGCCGTTGGGGTGGGGTTGGAGCGCACCGCTGGTTCGGCGTGATAAGAGCAGCCCTCCGCCCCTTAAACCACCAACATGCTTTTTCCAAAAGTGAAGAATTAGGAGGGTGATTCCACAACTAGGGAGATGCTTTTGTTTATGTCTTTTACAGTAAAATTACAGTATTTTGCCTTAATTTTCAGCTCTGAAACAACACCTCAGGGCTAATTTACAAGGTTTCTTCTTAACGGGCAAGGGCAGCACTATGGTTACCCGATCTAAGACCCTTTGGCCAATTTGCACCAGCCCAAAAATTGGGCAGGGGTGCGGGAATCGGGTAGCGACAGGTGCTTTACAGCGTGCAAATATCTTTATATAGTCAAAGAAATTACCCTAAAATGTCACAGCGCCACCTGGAGTAGTGGAGCGCTCACATGCAACAGTAAATACAGTATTTGGCCTAAATATTAAGTTTAGGAACAACACCTCAAAGAGTTTTTGGCCAAAAGCGCCTTACAGGAGTGAAGTCCTCATTATACTTCTTGTATACTATACTTCTATACTTGTAGTATACTTCTTGTGGAGATGAGTCTTGCCTGGCTTTGGTGAAACAAATGACGTAATTACGAGGAAAACCAAGAACGTCTGGCATTTGAACGTGAGAGTTGTGTCCTGTTAGGCGGGAGGGTGGTTCAGTGTAGATTAGCTTATGTTAGCTAGCCAGCCAGATACCTGCTCCACTTACTGTTACAGCTATATATGATATAAAGGCGAAAAGCTCAGGTTGTCTTAACGCTGACCTTCGTTTTGAGGCAGATAAACAAACAGTCAAGGCTGTTGACCCAAAGTCACACACTTGCTGTCATACCCACACTGGCTAAACATGCTAGATCAGGCTAAGTTTCAGCCTGCTAGCCAGTGAGGCCTAGGGAGGTCAAGTTAGCGGGCCAGGGCAGCACTGTGGCTTACCAGTCCGCGCTCTTTGGCCAAGGCCAGGTAGCGACAAGTGCTCTTCAAATTGTCAAGGCTGGCTCCCCAAAGTCACACACTTGCTGCAGGCTAACATGCTAACTCAGCGCTAACCCAGAAGTAACTCAGTACTTATACAGTAGTTTTTGGTGGTTTGAGTTATTATAATATTCATAAAAGTTATTATAGAAGTATGAAAACAATACTGGACAATCCTCTGCTGTAGAGTCTTATTCTGCACGCTTAAACATGAAGGTCTAATATAGTGCAAGTCTCCTCTGCATGTCTGAATGACCTGTAAAATGGCCAGAGCAACAAAGGTCAACATGCCCTCTAGTGGTCATTCAATGATAATGTAGGCAATAACTGGGACTGGCTTTCTGCAGACTGCCAATGGCCTCCTAATCGGGATGCTGTGGGGCCTCCACACATGAACTTGAGGTCACCATGCCCAACGCTGAGCATGATCTAGAGGGGTATAAACCCCCCAGCATTGGGCTGTGGAGCAGTGGAACTCTGGAGTATTCTCTGGAGTGATGGTGCTCCTTCATTCAATACATTTGGGGACGAGTTGGAGTGGCAGAACTAATCCCACAACATCAGTAGCTGACCTGACTAATGCCGTCAGGACTGAATGCAATCGAATCCTCACAGCAATGCTCCAAAGCCTTCTCAGAAGAGCACTGAGCAGATGTCTATGTTTCATGGATTTCTTTGCTCCCAGACTTTCAGGACGTCCATGTGATGGTGTTCCTGGGTTTCGGCTTCATGGCTACGTTCCTGGTGCGCTATGGCTTTAGCAGTGTGGGCTTCAGCATGCTCGTGGCCGCCATGGCTGTTCAGTGGGCCACCCTGCTAAACGGCTTCCTGCTGATCTCCTCTTCCAGCTGGAAGATCCGGATGAAGATACAAAGGTGATGACATTCTCACACCAGTGCTGGGTTTAATGGAAGGTTTGTTAGATGACAGACAACCTCTTTACTTCCAAAGTCTTCTACATGTATATTTAATGCTAATGATGGTAAGCATCGAGGATCCTCCCACAACTGGGTTGCAATAAACCAATCAAATCAGTGTAAACAGCTCAACACAACTAACAGTAACTAAAAGTGCTTCCTCCATATTCCAAAAAATACCCATTTTTAAAGACGACTGCAGTCTCAGAATTATCCAACCCCTTCATGACAAGCATCCTACTGCTGTTATGACCTGCTGCAAACGTGATGCATAGCCAAGCACCAGCTTCTGGCATCGTTTCCCAGGAATCTCAGCCCATTCCTCATGGGCAGTGGCCTCCAGTTCACCAATATCCTTTGGTAAGCTGCTGCAAGCGCCTTCTTCAAATCTCATCAGAGATTTTCTATGAGATGTAGTGAAGTGAGGCGACTGTGACGACCACTCCAGAACCTTCCAGAACTTCTTTTGAAACCAAGCCTTTTTGAAGTATGCTTGGGATCACTGTCCTGTTGCATAGTCCAATGATGAGGCCCAAGCTTCTTTCTCTTCTATGAGTTCTTGTAAAAAAAAACTTTTCATCATCTTTTATAAAAGATATAAAAATCTAATTTTAACATATCAAGGTTAACATTCTCAGGTACACAGAAGGACCCATTCTTACCTGATAATTAATACGTTCCAATACGCTGTAATTCAAATCCAATATTCAATTGTCAACATTCTAATTACACTTAAATAGCTTTGATCACACCCCTTTGATTATCCATGAATAAACACAGCACTGTCTGTAAAGGCATCTTTTACAACTTACCAATTAGCACCAATAAAATTCCTCTAGGGGAGCGTCCGTCAGTCTTCACCACACCAGCACATGCAAACGAAACATGAAAATCTTCGTATTGTGTTTTTTTTTTTCTTCCTCGGCCAGCCTGGTGGACGCTGAGCTCTGCGCATCCTCTGCCCTCGTGGCCATGGGCGCCGTCCATGGCAAGACCAATCCGGTCCAGCTTCTGCTGATGTCTCTGATGGCGGTCACAGGGTTTGTGGTAAACCAGTGGCTCATCCACACGCTGTTCAAGGTGAGCATGTGAACGTTCCTGGAGGGAGTGACCTCTTAGCATGAGCAGCACCGAGGCTTACTTTTCCTCAGAGGCGCTTGCTTATCTGCTCAGAGCCCTCTGGGAAATTCTCTTTGGGAAGTATCTCGACACTGTAATTTAATGGCATATTTGGAGTATTTTGAAAAACCAGGCGGATTTGGGTGGTCTGTTACGTAGAGTGTGATCAGCTTGGGCCTCGACCCTCAGTCTGACCTCGTTTACTGCGTGTGTAGACCTTGACTGTAGCCGTTACTCACTGAAAGTGCAATATGGCCTTCCTTCTTCTGGAGCAGACTCTGGCCAGCTTCATGTCTCTGCACGTCTTCGGAGCGCTCTTCGGCGTGATGACATCGTGGGTGCTTTACCGTAGAGAGAACACGCCCAAGCACCAGAAAGAGAAGTTCAACAGTAAATCTGGCTTATTCGCAATGTTTGGTAAGCACATGACACAGCGCGACTGAGGAACTTCGCTATTCTCATATTCCGATCCACTAATTGGACACTTTATCAGAAACCCCTGCTTTGTAGCTCCACCTTGCTGACATGACCGTAGCTCACTGAGTACCAGGCATTAATCGTGTTAGCCTCCAGTGGATGGGGGGTCAACCTAAGTGGTCAGAAACTGGTCAGTTTTACAAGCCACAGTCTAGTAACTAGTTAAGGAGGACTGCATCACTCAGTCAATGAACTAAAGAACTCATCAACCAATCATCAGCGGTTATACACGGCTTAGTTGCCAAAAAATGTTTCTGTAGAAAAGTGGAAAAGGGGCTCTGAGTGGGTCAGCTATCTAATAGCTGGACTGGACATTGGACCAGGGTGAGGTTTAGGATTGGGTTTTAGGTTGAGATTAAAGTTAATATTAGGGACAGGATGAGAGTTAGGATTGGGTTTTAGGTTAGGGTTAAGGTTAGTGTTAGGATTAGGCATTGGATTAGGGTTAAGGTTAGGATTAGGGCCAGGGTGATGGTAAGGATTAGATTTTGGGTTGAGGTTAAGGTTAGTGTTAGGATTAGGGCCAGCATGAGGGTTAGGGTTAGGTTTTGGGTTGAGGTTTTGGGTTGAGGTTAGGATTAGGCCCAGCATGAGGGTTAGGATTAGGTTTTGGGTTGAGGTTAGGATGAGGGCCAGGACAAGGGTTCGGATTAGATTTTGGGTTGAGGTTAGGATGAGGGTCAGGGCGAGGGTTAGGCTTTGGTTTTAGGTTGAGGATAAGATTAGTGTTAGGATTATGGTCAGCATGATGTTTAGGATTAGGCTTTGGGTTGAGGTTAGGATTAGGGCCAGCATTAGGGTTAGGATTAGGCTTTGGGTTGAGGTTAGGATGAGGGTCAGGGCGAGGGTTAGGCTTTGGTTTGAAGTTTAGGTTAGTGTAAGTATTAGGGCCAGAATGAGGGTTAAGATTAGGTTTTAGGTTGAGGATAAGATTAGTGTTAGGATTAGGGCCAGCATGATGTTTAGGATTAGGCTTTGGGTTGAGGTTAGGATGAGGGCCAGGGCGAGGGTTAGGATTAGGTTTTGGGTTGAGGTTAGGATTAGGGACAGGATGAGGGTTAGGATTAGGTTTTGGGTTGAGGTTAAGGTTAGGATTAGGGACAGGGTTGAGGTTAGGATGAGGGCCAGGACAAGGGTTAGGATTAGGCTTTGGGTTGAGGATAGGATTAGGGACCGGATGAGGGTTAGGATTAGGTTTTGGGTTGAGGATAGGATTAGGGACCGGATGAGGGTTAGGATTAGGTTTTGGGTAAGGCTGGGTTTGGTTCTGCTTAATGGAAGTAAGGTATTAAGTCTACTTGATGTAACAGATCAACAAAATCTACTGTTAATCTACTGAATGTCACTCATGCATCAACAGAACATCATATTTATGTGTATTTATGTGTATTCAGGTGTTTCACTGCTGCTTCTGCACTGATATGCTGCTGATGTGTTACAGATGTTTATAATTAATCTAAAACAATCACTCCAAATTAAACGTTACAGATCTTGTTACAAATCATGTCTGATGTGGAATCTATGCAGCATGCAGTATCAAATCATCATGTTTTGTGGATGATGGAGTCAAAGAAACCTAGATTTTTTTCCATGTAGAGCAATATTAATTACCCTGCATGTCCCTTAATTACAGATACTCACTCACACACTCTCTCTCTTTCCCTCTCTCTCAGGGACTTTGTTCCTGTGGATGTTCTGGCCTAGTTTTAACTCTGCTCTGGTAAAGTACAAAATCATAGCATATGGCACATATCTGGCCCTGGCAGTCAGCACTGTCACGGCGATGGCCGTCTCTGCGCTGTCCAGCCCCAAAGGGAAAATCAACATGGTGAGTTGAGTACATAGCTTTTCAAGACAGCCTCAGTTTCTTGTTTTTATGGGCAATCGTACTCCTCCTTAAGGCAGCACTATGCCGCATTTTTTACATTAAAATTGCAGCAAAATCATTGTGATGCTCCACTGATTGGTAATGAGGAAAATAGCAATGCTGGTGTTGCTGCTCCAGGTTTGGTGCACCAATAACCGCACTATGTAACTTTGGAGAAGCGGCAGGATATTACTCGCCTAACCTGAGTAATTTTTGTGTAATCTGGTAATGCTTGCTTGTTTCACTTTCAGAGACGGTTCTTTATCTCTCAGCTCGTCCAGAAAAACATGTCCTTCAGTGGCGTATCAAAGCTCGAATTGCACTTCCCGACTGCAGGGGGAGCCCAAGAGCAGGAAATACCAATTCTACAAAGTGTTGCTTTAAAGCAAGAGGCAAAGTTTAGTTGAGCTTGAAAGAGCAAGGTCTTATTTTCTTGGACTGTCGTCAATCATGATGACTAACAGGAAGTTAAGAGGCCTTGGCAAATTAAAAGTTTTGGAGCCACTAATTTAAAACTCAATGTAGATTTTTTACCCTGTGCGTATACTTTGCCACCAAATGCTTCACCCACAGTATGACAAACGATATTAACTGCTTCATGTCTCCCAAAAGGTACATGTTCAAGGCTCAATCCTGGCTGCCGGTGTCGCTACTGGGGCTGCCGTAACAACTGTCCCATGGATGGACATGACGATTGGCTTTTGTGCTGCACTTCTGTCAACGCTGGGATTCCGATACTTAAAGGTGGCCTACATGCCAGCTCCATAATCAATCACTCACGACCTGTCCTTCATTCAGGGCTAGAAGACCTGTCAGTCACTGTAAATGGCTACCATGTACTAATGTTAAAGGGGAATTCTATGTTTAAGTTTCTCATGCAATTAAGTTGAATTAATTCAATTCAATTCAATTAATATCACAAATGAAAGTCATCTGGACTGGCTTGACCGTTTCCTCTAACATAATGAAATCATAAATATAATAAAACAAACGGTTTCACACCAGATTTCTGCAAATATGTTATTTATGTAATAATATAATGTACAATTAATGGTCGGTTCTGGCACATTATGAGATTTTCTCACAATTTAGTACTGCCAATTAACCCACCCGTTAATAGCACCCCTTAGCACTAGCAATGCAAAGCCAGCCGCTCCCTCTTTTCTAACTGTGGCAATCTGGCATCGCCGAGCAGCCAAGTCCCCAGCTAACAGACGCCTGTGCTGGCCAACATCACTGTGTGATGAGGGGGGAGAGAGAACCATCTACCCACCCGGAGAGACCACGGCCAGTTGTGCTCTCTCAGACTCCGGCCGCTGATGGCAAGACTGCACGGCTGCATTATGAGGGTACAACACAAGGATAGTTACTGTGGGAATGTTCAGCAAATTCTGCTTGGACCCCTACGGTTGCCCGTACTTGCAGTGTAATATAAAAAGTTACAAACGCACAGCAGAACACACACCACCACCATGCCCGGACAGTGAACCTGTTAGACACAGCAGATTGACTAACAGGTCGGTAGAATCGACAGCCAGTGGAGGGACATGGTGGGTGTTTCCAATAAAGTGGCCAGCGAGTGCGCGTAACCTTCATGTGCTTGGGTTTTGTCAAGCCTCACTTCACATGTCCGTCTCTCAGGATCATATGCTGCATGCGTTTGAGTGCCACGACACCTGCGGGGTCCTGAACGTGCACGCGATACCGGGGATGCTGGGATATTTCGCCTATCTCCTTATACGGCTGGTCAGGGTTGATGACGGCACAGTGTAAGTCTGAAACCACAAATCTCAAGTGATGAAACCACAGCTGCTTCTTATTGCCTGTTTACCCCTTCTGTCATGTTCAGCTGTAAGAAACAGCTTCTGGCTCAAATTGACCTGGTGCATGTTTTTGACCATAAACATTGTCTTGAGCTCAATTAATATTAATATTAATAATATTCATTTACCAATTAATAGTTTTTAGCTACAGCTTAAGAATAGTTACTTGTTTAATGTTTTCACTCTTCTATTAATTAATTAATGTATCACCTGTGTTTTTGCTCTTTAAAATCATAAATTTTTTTTTGGTTTGCATAAATTAAAATTCTACTCTTATAATTCCTAATGTTTAATGTATTGTTTTAGTAAACAAATCTTTTTTTATTGTTTAATCTATATTTTAAATACATTTTGTTTAAATAAAAGTTTGAATTTTAAAAAACTGAAGAAATGCTGCAATATTTAGTTTAATCCAAATGTTGATTTTGAAGTAAACACGTTTTACTTATGATAATTCACTCATTCAAAATGAAAAAATTACATTGTGTCTCAGTTTCGAAAGGAAAACACTTTGTAGTGTAGTTCTATGACCTGAACAGTGTAAAATAATGTAATGTAAATTTCCTATTTACATTTTAACCACATTTCACTCAATTTGAGCCACAACATACACAGCAAATCTGGCAGTCAACACCCTGAAGTTTGCTGTGTAACTGGAGGGTTAAAAGGTCTGAAGGTCAACCATCTTGCATAGTTCTAGTTCTCTGGCTCAGGCACCTCACTGCATGTCAGTATATCGGGGATCCATGCCTCGTGCTGCTGAGGGTTGTACTGTATTTCTGCTGTGTTTTATTTTCAGTGCTATCCGGTTGGCGATGCATCACATCAGCATTTTGCTCATCACAGTCAGTATGAGCCTGGTTTCGGGCATCATCACAGGTGAGTCCAACGTTAGGTTATCCTATTAGGACGTAAATCACATGTTATTTTACAGGATATTTAGTGTAATACCCCCTGGATGCCCGGTCAGAGGTTGAGACCTCAATTTCAGGCCAATATGTATGAGCCCTTTTCATTCCCACAGTGCAATTCATGTGTATAGCCATGACATTATTTCTTTTCTTTTTTTTTTTTATAAAAAAGTAAAGTTGGTCTTAAAATTGCTACATTTAAATTAATAATAATTTGGCCAAAGAGCAAGATCATGATTTATCACACATCCAAGATGCAGATTATTTGCTCAGGCATGTTTGGTACATGAATAATCCTTACTAAAGTACTGTGGTACTTTGACCAATCTCATTTTAGTAAATAACCATCCTCTTAATTCACATATCCCGATCCGGTTTAGGACATAGCATGATTTCACCCAAAAGCAGGTCTTTTATTCTGTAACTGTTTATTTATCAGTTCTATCCGTGCTGCTGTGTTGCATTATTAATATATTTAAACTATAAATAATGACAAAAGTATTGGGACACTTGCTTTGGTTGAGAGTAACTGTCTCTACTGTCCAGGGATTGAAGGCTTTCTACTACATGCTGTGAAAATGTGATTGTATTCAGCATCACCTAGCCATCATTCAAGAGAACACAGTTCTTCCACTGCTCCACAGCTTAATGCTGGTGGGCTTTATACCCCTCTAGCCCACACCTGGCATTAGGGAGCATGGTGCCAATAGCTTCATGTTAATCTGTTCCTGAGAGTCCTATTCTATTGGCAGCACTTCTCAACTGGACTAGACAAGCTGTGTGTATGTGTGCAGCAACGAAGCACAATTACACAAAATGATTTGCTAACAGATGAGCAAAAAGAAAAGGGGCATCTCTCTGTTTGGGACGGGGGGCAACCCCTGCTTATCATTAGACTTCAGCAGAAATCGACTTAGACAGCTGTGCTATGGAGCTGGTGTCAATCCAGTGGTCACTCACCCTGTGTTCTACTAATGTTGTAATCTACAGGACTTCTCCTCAAATGGAGCTTCTGGAGACCTCAACAGGACCGAAAGTGCTTTGACGACCAGGCGTTCTGGGAGGTTTGTGGATTTACTTTACGACTCGATTGAACTAAACCCCCATATGGGTCATAAAGCCCCTTCCCAGAGTATATGCGCCTTAAACCCTGTCAGACATACTGCTATAAGCCTTGCAATTTAGATCACACTTGTTTTCTGACTGTTTTTTGCAGTTTCCACATTTATCCGTGCACAAATGAGCGACGATTCGAGGAACGCAAGAGGAACATTGGAGCAATTCCATTCCAAGGGCTTATGTTTGACTTTTCTTTGCATGGTGTGTGTATATAATAGGGTGTTTGCATGGGTATGGGATGTGTACGGAAACCCTGGACTATCCCTGAGATGAGGAAAATGCATCCACTCGCACTGCAAACAAGCAATGGGCTGACCCAAGCCTTTCCAAACTGAGGTGTGATTGAATTACTTGTCTATAGAAATATAGAAAGCCACTGATTTTACTGAATAAGGGCGTTGAACACACAGCCTTTGCCTTGAGTTTATGCAAAGCTTTTTCTGAAGCAACTGTCCGTTGGCTTCTACTATAAGCCAGTTGTCTTTCTGTTTATTTAATAAACTACCAGGTACTAGGTGCAGTTTGAGAGACGTCTTGGGTCTTGGCTTTTGACTTCTAGTCGTCATTGATCATCCTTAAGACACACTGTACCACGTCCTCTCCTGTACTATCAGATGGGATAGGTCACCCAGGTGGCATGTTAGTGCCAGGTATAAATGGGGTACAGTGTGTCTCGATGTGTCTCGAGACACATATGACATTATACACATTATTCTTGTAATCTTGAGAACGGCAAAGTGTCTTGATGAGTCCCCGGCAGCAAAGCAAAGCACATTAACTGCAAACCAAGCAAAACAAGGCGCTGTGCCCCTCCTCCAGTGGAAACGATGTGAGGGATCCGATCCCAAACGCTCACAGGACACATTTTTGAATTGATAGGTGTGAACAACTATGCTTTTTTGTGATTGGATTATTAGAGATGCATGTTAATACCAAGTGTGAACGATGCCTTAATCACTCAGACAAGCCTAGGGCACCTTAATTAAGACCTGGATGCAGATTGATCGGATTGAGCAGACTGAGAGATGGTTGTGGGAATATATTTATAGGAAAGATTTGGGTGACTTGACTTTCAGTGTTTGTTAGTTACCTTAGCTGAATAGTCCCGGCACTCAGCTAATCACAGAAATAACATTTGGACATCAACATAGACTACATTTGGGATTAGTGGGGGGTGGGGGGGTGAGGTAAGGCACACTGTTCTAGAAGTCCTGGTCTTTGTCTAGATGTTCTTTGGAAATTTTTACAGTATTCTCATATGCTGAGCTTGCTAGGACGTCCTGACCAGGGCATATTGGTCAGCTGTTGCACTTTCGGATTGTCCTGAGATCTTTTTAAACCCCTTCCCAGACTCCTTTGCGTCTACAACCTTATTTCTGAAGGCATCAGAGAGCTCTTTGGATCTAAACATGGTGATCTTCACCTCTCACTTCTACTGAAACAAGAGCAAACCAAACTAAATGTCTATGACTCCTTAAGAATCCTCTCTAACCATGTTCGTAACAAATGTGTATTTTTTATTTTAATTATTTCAACTAATTACATCTTACAAATAATATTTAAAGATATTTCTTCACCTAATGTGTATCTTTCAATATTGTTTAGATGAATATCAGAACAGCCAGATGTTTAAATAAATAAAAGACTTTTTTTTTCCACATGACTGTAGAAAACTCATTCTGTCAAATTTATTCCTAAAATATAATTCGAATTAAAAAGCATCACCGTCAATACAGTTCTAAACGATATACAGCCTTAGCTCTAAGCACTGTACTTACAGAAAGTAAGTACTTATCCTGAACCGACCTCATCACCCTCCAAACTACACCGCAAGCTCGCTGTTCTGCAGTAACTACAACAAATAAATACGCCGCACTTCAGAAACGTTTTGTGCCAACTTCCAGTAATTTTATTTGCTTTGACAAATACAGTCAGTGATTGAAATATCTTTACTTTGATTTCTTTTGTCACCAAAAAAAAGTATAGACGAAATACATGAGCTTACATTCGTTTAGTGTTCCTAAGTAACAAACACCACTAAGCAGTTGGTGCTGAACAGGCTGCTTACTCCCACTGAGGCCGGCTCACGCTCGCTGACTATGCTGTATAAGTACTGGTCTTCTCTGTACAGCAGCTGCTTTACATAAATAGAGTGCAAACTTAAAGGTAAAAGCTACAGAACCTCGAGACTTGAAAGTACAAAGTAAACACAACATGAGGAAGAAAATTACAAAGAGCCAAGATCTCCAGTCCTTCTCGATTTAACATAAAAGACTATTATAGAAGGGACACGTTTGGATAGAGAATCTGTCGCATTTGTTCGGGATTTCGTTTCAGCATTAGCATGACACTGATATACTGATAATGATCAGCCACAACATTAAAACCACTGACGTGTGAAGTGGATGGCATTGATTATCTGGTTCAGGTGGCACCTGTGAAGGTCTCTGGAGAGGTGTCTTATTTCAG
Source organism: Salminus brasiliensis (assembly GCF_030463535.1). Lineage (NCBI taxonomy): Eukaryota > Metazoa > Chordata > Actinopteri > Characiformes > Bryconidae > Salminus > Salminus brasiliensis. Next base: position 5,176,936 of record NC_132881.1, on the reverse strand, counting down.
GCAGTAAGTGTATGAATCTGAGACACTTTGCCTACGGCCAACTTGTGATGGCTAGACGACTGGGCATCTCCAAAGTGCTCAGGCAGGTTTTGTGTTGTTTTTTTTGGTATGCAGTGGTCAGTACCTACCTAAAGTGCTCCAAAAAAGGACAACTGGTGAACCAGTGACTGGGTCATGAGCTCCCATGGCTCCTTGATGTGATCCATGAAGGTCTCACCCACTTCGCCACTTACAGGGCCCTAAAGGATCTGCTGCTAAGGGTCCCTCGCTGCCAGATACCACAGGACACCTTCAGAGGTCCAGTGGAGTCCATGCCTCGACAGGTCAGCACAAAGGGCACCTACACAATATCAGACAGGTGTTTTAATGTTGTGGCTGATGTGTATAATTGAGGGATACTTCATTTGAAAGGACTTGAAAATAGAGTTGATGGTACATATGTTTATTTAAAAATGACATCAGAAAGAACTATGATATATCCATAAGTGGTAAATGAAAGCGCTAGCATTAAATCCTGCTGTACGATTCTTTTCCGAGCGGTCCATAATCTGGTTAGATGCAGTTTCACAGGGACTTTGTTACACTTCTCACACAGAACATACAGGAGTATCAAAAATGGACCTCATCGCATCGAGTTATCCCCCTTTCAACTGCCTAAGGAAATTACCATTAAAAAAACAAACAAACAAACAAAAAAAAGAAGAAGATGGAAACGTTCTTACTCTCAGGTAGACTACATCTCAAACATCCCAACGCAACCATCATGAAGGAGGTTTCCATCAGACCAAGCCCACCCAGAGCGTGACTTGGTGAAAATATTGCACGAAACTAAAGAGAAACTGAAGGAACGTCACGCTAAGGAACCGCCGTGGACACACCAGTGCAATATTGGTAATAAGAGTAGGAAGCAGGAAGGAGGGAATATGGAGGGTTTGTTCGCTAAGCCAGCACTCTGCACGCCACCGTCTCCTCCCCTTTCATGGCCATGGACGAAATATGCGGCCTTCAAAGTCGCTGCGAAGAATCCAAGTGTTGAAGGCGTTGCCTTAAAGAACAAGAACAAGTCCTGGTGTGTTGGACAGCGGGAGAGCCTCACTGTTCAGCAGTGAAGCAGCTCGAGCTGGTGACACGCAGCTGAAGAGTGCTGGCAGTCGCACATGGGAAGCATACTTAAAGAGCCGCGAATGGAAAGAAAAGGAACCAAAAAAAAGGAGAGGGAAGAGATGTGTTGACAGACTTGGGGCTTATCATGATGAGGGAGTTTGTCTTTTCACTGCCAAAGGTCCTCTGTGCGCCCGAACTTGAACACCAGACCCCTGTAGGTAGAAAAAGGCAGAAAGACACGGATTTAGAAGGATATTAAGACTGCAGTGGTTTATTAGACTGAAGTTTATTACACTTACATCATGTCCAGTTTTAATGAATGCAAGAATGTAAAGACTCTTAGAACATGCTGCCATCAGATTATACATTACAGTGACCCACATCAGATACCCCTGACTTCAGATGAAACAATGCATGAGCAGGTGTCCCAATACTTTTGCCTGTCCAATGAATTGACAGGAACTCTTGAAAGTTTATTTATAATGATGCACATTTCTGCAAATCCTGCAAGAATACCTACCCGAAGAAGATGAATGCATTCTGGAAGAAAACGGCAATTCCAGGGTACACTGCTTCCCTAGCTGTTGACCCCCCAAAAAAACAACAAAAAAAACAACAACTTGAACTATACAGCTGAATCATTTTGCAACACTGGCAATAATAATAGCAAGAGTAAATAATAATGCGAAAGTCCCAGTAGCTTATGGCAATACATGGATATGAACGTGCAGAAGTGCAATTCCAGCACGGGATGGAGCGGAAGCTTACCAGGCACGACAAAACCTCCGAACAGAATCCACATGGAAGCGATGAGAGAGCCAAAGGCCAGCATGAAGCCAATGAAGAGCCACACTCTGGCACCTGTGTAATCACGTGGTACAAATAACATGCATTCAACACCTACACACTGAAGAGCACCAAGCTGCATAGGTTTACTGCATAGGACAGGGACTCTTACATTTACATTTACATTTACATTTACGGCATTTAGCAGACGCTCTTATCCAGCTATTTACCCAAGAAAACCTCAGCTAGTTAGAATAGACTAATAATACAAAAGATACCTCTAAGCTTAGACATTACTAAACACAAGACAATAAGGCGACCATAGAACTATTCGTCCAAGTACTCTCTGAAGAGGTGGGTCTTCAGTCTGCGTTTGAAGACAGCGAGCGACTCGGCCGTTCGGACACCCAGGGGCAGCTCGTTCCACCACTTTGGTGCCAGGACAGAAAAAAGCCTGGACGCTTGTCTTCCGCGGATTTTGAGGGATGGCGGGTCGAGCCGAGCCGTACTTGAAGCTCGAAGGGCTCTTGGTGCGGATCGGCTTTTGACCATTGCCATCAGATACGGAGGGGCTGGTCCATTCTTGGCTTTGTAGGCCAGCGTCAGGGTTCTGAATCAGATGCGGGCAGCAGCTACAGGAAGCCAGTGGAGAGAACGCAGCAGTGGAGAGACATGGCTGAATTTAGGGACATTGAAGACGACCCGTGCCGCTGCATTCTGGATGAGTTGCAGGGGCCTGATGGTGCGCAGAGGGAGACCAGCCAGAAGAGAGTTGCAGTAGTCAAGTCTGGAAGTGACGAGAGACTGAACAAGCACCTGGGTGGCCTCTCTAGAGAGGAAGGGTCGAATTCTCCGGATGTTGTACAGAAGAAATCTGCAGGACCGAGTTACGTTTGCAACATGACTTGAGAACGATAACTGATCATCCATCACTACACCAAGGCTTCGGGCTTCAGTAGAGGGAGTGACCAGTGAGTTCTCGAAGGTGATGGCACCATGCTCTTAAAGGTACAGTTCACCAAAAAATCTACTCAACAGGATTCATATTTATAACTCAGCCCAGACGCAGTCCATCAGCCGAGAGACGTGTTAAATATCCGATGTGTATGTAACACAACAAAACCCCTGAATATAATAATTAAGAGGTGTGTCCCAATACTTTGGTCCATTCAGTGTATTTCATCTAACACACTTCCTGTGATGTAGCTTTCAGGGGCAATGAACTTTTCTGATGTCTGGATCCATTCACCACCACTGCATGACTGAATGACTTTACATCTTAGCTGTTTAATGATTTAGACATTTTGGGGGATTAAACGGTTACTGGTTAGCCAGACTATTGATCGCATCAGCAGAACAAGACAATCTTCTGGTTGGCTGACCTAACCGATATGAAAATGTAAGCCTAATGCTTATGGCTCCATTGTAGTTAGTAAAGTTGCTGCATTGTAGATTTACAGTCCCCAATTTTATTTTTAGGGTGCTGAATTTTTAACCAGATTATTAATCTACATTGAGTATACACTCAAACCTTCTCCATGAGTAAATGTCTGTAGGACGCTCTGAATGTGTGTGGGCCCCATACCACCATGTAACATCAGCTCCATCCCCCTCCAATCCCAATCAGCTGACACTCCTCATGTGCACTCCTCAGTCCAATTATTCCGCAAACCAGACCAAACAGGCTTGTCGGCTCAGGCCGGCTTTTTAAGGCTCAGCTGATATTCTGCTTCCGTGTTCTTTTGCTTGTAATATAATACATGTCAATCAGCCACAACATTAAAACCTTTGTAGCCCCCCTGTCCCTCGTGCTGCCAAAACAGCTCTGACCCACTGAGGCATGGACTCCACAAAACCTCTGGAGTTGTCCTGTTGTATCCGGCACAGTGAAGTCAGCAGCTGATCCCTTATGTCCTATATGCTGTGAGGTAGAGGCTCCATGAACCTTGGGCACCCTTAACCCTATTGTCAGTGTTGGAACCCTTTCGGTAGGTACAGACCATCAGAAGACCTGCCTGATGTTCTGACCTTGTCGTCTAGCTAATATGTAGATCCCTCCTCTTGACAGGTGCCCAGTGGAAGCTAATTATCAAACGTTATTTACTTCACCTGTCAGTGGTTTTATAATGTTATGGCTCATCAGAGTTTCAATATAGTTGTTTTTTTAAACACAAGGACAGAGCAATCCGGTGAACTATCTTGAGGACCAGCTTGAAAGCCAGTGATTTAGGACAAGCCAGCAAATAGACTGAGAGAACTTCTAAATGAAGTGAAAACGTAATTATCATTAACAACAGAACATGAGAAGGTCTGGGATGATGGTTAGATGGTTGGAAGTCGGAGAAATGGGCAAATGTGAAGATCTAAAGCGACCTTGACATGGTCTTAATGGTTGTTATGGCCAGACGAATGGGTCAGATGTGTCCCAACACCCAGCGCAGAGCCCCCTGTTGCGTATGGTGTTTAAAAGCCACTGGCTGTTCAGAGTGCCCATGCTAAACCCCTGTCCACGGTCGAGAGCACCTACGATGGTGATGTCCCTGCTGGAACTGGAACTTGGAGCAATGTCTGGTCTGATAAGTTTTCTTTTCAATCACATTGATGGCTGGCTGGTTGTGTGTGCACATAAGTGCATGAGCCTATAGCACCTCTACATAGCAAATTGGAGGACTAAAAGGATATGCTGGAGCATCTTGGTGCCAGACACCACAGTACACCTTCAGAGGGGGGTTCTTTAGTTAATGCAATGTTTCTGCTGGATGCTTAAATGTTTTTTGCCTGCATAAAGGGCCAAAGAACCCCTTTCAATGCTGTATAGTAGCCTTTTTGCTTACACAGGGCACCTCCTGGAGATTGAACCGACAACCCTCTGGTCCCAAACCTGCTTCTCTAACCTTTAGTCAGCAGTCGCCCCCTTTAATTATAGTACTCTACACCAATATTCACACATTATCACATACCTGTCTGTCCCATGCAGCCTTCACTGTAGCTGTCACCTCTCACCTGTCCATTTGACACTGCATTGATCCTGCGTTCAGTATAGGAGACAACAATGTTAACTCAAGCATGTTATCAGACAAATAAATCTAACACTTATCAGACTGCTCTACATAATCCTATCTCTGCGAGATAACAGCCAGTAATATGTGGGGCATGCTACAGGCATGCTTTAATGTTTAATACAAGCTTGAGCCCGGCCTAAAAAAAATAATAAAGAGCCGCGCAGTGTGGGAAAAGGGTCTGTCGACGAGAACTTACATAAGAAATGCTATTGTGGCTATGACCCCGCAGGTGTGGTAGGCATGGTGAAACTGCTCCTCCTTGGGGTACATTATCGCCGCGTCAATTATGATCCACCAACCTGTGAAGAACTTCAATCGGACAGTGGGATTAGGGTGTGTTGCTTTTAATAACGTCAGTGTTTAACTGACACAAACCACAGGAAATAAGACTCGAAGTCACTATACCAGCACGCCGGCTGCTATCGAGGCAATGGTGTTCCTCTTCTCTCCCCAGTCCACATTACACTCACAGTCTCCACATCTGATGCCATCCAGTAACCCAGACATTTTCCTGGAAACACAAAGAAGCAGAGAGTCAGTGCGTGCTGGGAAGAACGACTGTGTTTTCCAGAATTTAGCATGGTATCGGATGTTATGTAAGCTTTTCGTTAATGAAACCACCGCTTCCTGAGAACTGCTTACTCTGTGGTAAAAGGATGGCTCACAAACCTGACACCTGGCATCACGCCCAGGTCTATAGAGGTGCATAAGCATGCACTGCACCCTCAGATAAGCTTTGTAGAAAAACACAGTGGCTTATGAAGAGCGTAATTTTAAGTCGGTGCTAGGCTGATGCGCAAGACTTTGATTTCCAATAGTTTCAATAGTTTTCAGATAAGATTTTGGTATACATTCATAAAAAAGGGACCCCCACATGATATTTACAACTAGAAAGGCAGATCCAACCCCCTATTTGAGTGCAACAGACCTCTATGAAAAATGAGCAGACTCTGCAGAACGTCATACAAAAAGAACACCTTGCCAACTGTTAAACACAGGGGTGGGTCGATCATGCTTTGGGCTTGTGTTGCAGCCAGAGACACAGGGAACATTTTTGGCATTACGTAGCAGCAAATACTGGATCCAGCGGTAAACGTGTATTAAAATTAATATTATTATTATTATTACCATGCTTTTTAAAATCAGGTCATCTTTTTTTTAATCCCAACCTTTTGGGATCGATCACTACTGGAAGTCATGCTGGACAGTAGAAGTATTAGTAAAAGTGTCTATATTTGCGTTTTGAAGATCAGATCTTCCTCTCTGTATCAAAAATCCTTAGTGGAGAAAGATCATCTATGCTATCTGCACTGATACCAGCACTTACACTTTTATTTATTTATTTTAATTATTATTATTATTTTTTTTTACATAGAACATTTTTGCTTAAGATTTTGTTACGAAGCTAAACATTTAAACAATCAGTAAAACCAGTTATGAACAGTTATTACCATTAAACAGACATTTAATAGAACTTTTTTTTTTTGGTTCAGAAACCAAAAGTTGCGTTTCAGCAGCTTGTTTAAAGGCCACACACTTAAGTTTAATACCTTTTTACGCAAAGACGTGTTCCTAAATGCAGAACTTGTTAAATCCACACTATCTTTCTTCTGCTCTGAAATGTGAATTTTAACCACCAGATAAAAGCTGTCTGGTGAACCTTAGCTGGATTACGTTGGATTCCCGACCTGCACGTGTTTCTGCACTGTGGTAATTTAGGCTAAGGCTCCGTTACTATGATCAGAGGATCGCCGGTTCGAATCCCGGTCATGCTGCTAGCCATCGGCAGCCGGGGTCGAGGCGTTTGACACAGGCTGGTGCCGGTGTTCAGTGGAGTTGTCCTTCCGTAGCGCATATTTATAGATATAGCTGTCGAACAGTCCTCCCGCGTCGAAGTGTCCTACCACAGCAAGCATTTACAGATAGTGTGGCAGTGACTCATAGGGAATATAAGCATTAACTCAAATTACTCTACAGGTAGGATAATCTGATAGATTACTGTGTACACGTTTGAAACATATTTTCGCTGATTCTGTACAAAGGTGCACAATTTGGAACATGGAACAAACAATAACAGGTAGACGGGATTATATCATACACTTAACTTAAAAAATTAACATTAAACCAATAAACAATAAAACATGTTAAATAACAAGTCATCTGAACACACTGATGAAATGCGGAAAGTCTAGATAGGATAAAATTACGGGCGGATTACCAAGGACATGAATGAAATAAAGTTACATAATAATAATAATAATAAAACATAACATCACATAATAATACATGACATCAGTACACATGACACAGGGACACAGGGATCAGTACACAAGACACAGATGATCAGTACACATGACACAGGGACAGAGGGATCAGTACACAAGACACAGGGACACAGGGATCAGTACACAAGACACAGGGACACAGGGATCAGTACACAAGACACAGGGATCAGTACACAAGACACAGGGATCAGTACACAAGACACAGGGACACAGGGATCAGTACACATGACACAGATGATCAGTACACAAGACACAGATGATCAGTACACAAGACACAGATGATCAGTACACATGACACAGGGACAGAGGGATCAGTACACAAGACACAGGGACAGAGGGATCAGTACACAAGACACAGGGACACAGGGATCAGTACACACGACACAGGGATCAGTACACAAGACACAGGGATCAGTACACAAGACACAGGGATCAGTACACAAGACACAGGGATCAGTACACAAGACACAGGGATCAGTACACAAGACACAGGGACACAGGGATCAGTACACATGACACAGATGATCAGTACACAAGACACAGATGATCAGTACACATGACACAGGGACAGAGGGATCAGTACACAAGACACAGGGACAGAGGGATCAGTACACACGACACAGGGACACAGGGATCAGTACACATGACACAGATGATCAGTACACAAGACACAGATGATCAGTACACATGACACAGGGACAGAGGGATCAGTACACAAGACACAGGGACAGAGGGATCAGTACACACGACACAGGGATCAGTACACAAGACACAGGGATCAGTACACACGACACAGGGATCAGTACACAAGACACAGGGACACAGGGATCAGTACACAAGACACAGGGACAGAGGGATCAGTACACAAGACACAGGGATCAGTACACAAGACACAGGGATCAGTACACAAGACACAGGGATCAGTACACAAGACACAGGGACACAGGGATCAGTACACAAGACACAGGGACAGAGGGATCAGTACACAAGACACAGGGATCAGTACACAAGACACAGGGATCAGTACACAAGACACAGGGATCAGTACACAAGACACAGGGACACAGGGATCAGTACACAAGACACAGGGACAGAGGGATCAGTACACAAGACACAGGGATCAGTACACAAGACACAGGGATCAGTACACACGACACAGGGATCAGTACACACGACACAGGGATCAGTACACACGACACAGGGATCAGTACACAAGACACAGGGATCAGTACACAAGACACAGGGATCAGTACACAAGACACAGGGATCAGTACACACGACACAGGGATCAGTACACACGACACAGGGATCAGTACACAAGACACAGGGATCAGTACACAAGACACAGGGATCAGTACACACGACACAGGGATCAGTACACACGACACAGGGATCAGTACACACGACACAGGGATCAGTACACACGACACAGATGATCAGTACACACGACACAGATGATCAGTTCACACGACACAGGGATCAGTACACAAGACACAGATGATCAGTACACACGACACAGATGATCAGTTCACACGACACAGGGATCAGTACACAAGACACAGGGATCAGTACACACGACACAGGGATCAGTACACACGACACAGGGATCAGTACACACGACACAGGGATCAGTACACACAGACTACCAGCTAAAGACACGGGATTAGAGGCAGATCTAGCTTAGCTATCTAACTATAGCTAGCTACCCTCTCCAAGAACCGAAAGTAACCCAGCTAGCGAGCACAGCCAGGGCTCAACTGCGCGAACGGCTAGACTGGTTAAACTGCTGAAGACTGGAGCTAATATATATATAAATATATCTACGAGCCCCAGAGATACACAGCACACGGCTGTAAACACAGCCAGCCGCGGTATCTGGGTTAACCTGGCTGGCTGGCCAACACTAGCTAAGCTAAGCTAAGCTAAGCTAAGCTAAGCTACGCCGTGTGTCGCGGGGTTGAGGCTCAGTCCTCCTCTTCCCTCCATCACTCTCTATCCGAACACACAGCAGCGGAAACACCGCCTTCACTCCTGCTGCGTGAATCTGGAGGCTAAACCTGACACTAGCTGGCTGTAGGTGTCAAGCGCTCCGTGTTTTCCTCACCTGACCGTGTTTCTGTCCTCCGCAAACAAAGCTCTCGCTTCCTGAGGAGGCTCGGTTACGCACATGCGCAGACAACGCGGACGCGAGCGTGGACTCCATTTCCCAGCCGCCCTAGCGATGACCACCGTCCCTCAGTATGTTGAAAATAAGTCTGATTTATGTTCATAATGATGCAGATACGCTGTCTAATGAATGCGTTTAGGTCTGTCTGTTTTACACAGAGCCTCAGTGGTGACATCCCACATAAATAAAACTAAGTCGTCGACAGGATCTCGTACCCACGCCTTACTAAAGCCCCGGCCACAACTTAATCATCTCGTTCCCACAATGTACTAAGTCCCGGCTACAACTTAGGATCTCTTACTAAGTCCTGGCCACACCTTAATTATCTTGTTCCCACGCCTTACTAAGTCCTGGTGACACCTTAATTATCTCATTCCCACACCTTACTAAGCCCTGGCCACACCTTAATTATCTCGTTCCCACACCTTACTAAGTCCTGACCTAACTTGATCACCTTGTTCCCACACCTTACTAAGTCCTGACCACGACTTGATTATCTAGTTCCTACACCTTACTAAGTCCTGGCCACACCTCAATTATCTAGTTCCCATGCCTTACTAAGTCCTGGCCACACCTTAATTATCTAGTTCCCACACCTTTCTTAAGTCCTGGACACACCTTAATTATCTTGTTCCCACACCTTTCTTAAGTCCTGGCCACATCTTAATTATCTTGTTCCCACACCTTACTAAGCCCTGGACACACCTTAATTATCTTGTTCCCACACCTTTCTTAAGTCCTGGACACACCTTAATTATCTTGTTCCCACACCTTACTAAGCCCTGGACACACCTTAATTATCTTGTTCCCATGCCTTACTAAGTCCTGGCCACACCTTAATTATCTTGTTCCCACACCTTACTAAGCCCTGGACACACCTTAATTATCTTGTTTCCACACCTTTCTTAAGTCCTGGCCACATCTTAATTATCTTGTTCCCACACCTTACTAAGCCCTGGCCACACCCTAATTATCTAGTTCCCACGCCTTACTAAGTCCTGGCCACACCTCAATTATCTAGTTCCCATGCCTTACTAAGTCCTGGCCACACCTTAATTATCTAGTTCCCACACCTTACTAAGTCCTGGCCACACCCTAATTATCTTGTTCCCACACCTTTCTTAATTCCTGGCCACACCTTAATTATCTTGTTCCCACACCTTACTAAGCCCTGGACACACCTTAATTATCTTGTTCCCACACCTTTCTTAAGTCCTGGCCACATCTTAATTATCTTGTTCCCACACCTTACTAAGCCCTGACCACACCCTAATTATCTTGTTCCCACACCTTTCTTAATTCCTGGCCACACCTTAATTATCTTGTTCCCACACCTTAATAAGTCCTGGCCACGACTTAACTATCGTGTTTTCATGCCTTATTAAATCCTGGCCACAATTTAATTATCTCGTCCCCACATTTTACTAAGTACTGGCCACGACTTAATCATATCTTTCCCAGGCCTTATTAAATCTTGGCCATGACTTAATTATCCCGCTCCCACACCTGACTATGTCGTGGTCAGTTTATGTGCAACGTCAACAGCGAGGCTCCATAATTTAGCATGTACGTACATCTTTAGAAATTGTCACTTACCTTATGACCTCTGGATATACTTTTTATGTTGATTTTATCTGACTGTCCATATTATCTTTTGTTATTTATCACCGGACAGTTATTAAAGCATAGTAATGCTTGTTGTACCATGTATGTGACAAATATATATGTGATAAATATATTGGTTTTATAATACAAATATGACACATTCAGTGGAAGCCTGTAATTTTCGGCTGAACAGGATCAAAAGTGTCCATGATATATTTTTTATGTCTACTAGTTCAGCAATAATTTGTATGAATGTTATGTTTTGGTTTGTTTTTTGTTTATATATAGAACTTAAATTACCTTGTTACAGCTATGGCTTGCAAAAGACCTTCAGGACGGTGGTGCACTGTTTTACTGTGCAGCGCCACCAGTGCAAATATGATCTTCACGGAAGAGTCATCAGGAGAAAACCTACGGCTGCACAGTAACCATAAAATTCAGCATCGAAAATCATCTAAACAAGAAAAGTGGACTGATGAAGTGAAACAGAACAATCTTGGCTATAATGAGCAAAGGTTTCTGCAGCGATGTGTAATGTCCTCAGCAGCAGTTACCCACTGTAGCATTTATTCCATTAATATACAGATAGGTTTTTATTATACAGTTATTACCAGAATGAATCTTTGGGTGGATTACATGAAACTGCACGTTCTACATCACCTTGCTGACAGTTGTGGCCACTGACAGTCAGTAACTTTCAGGTTTTACCAGTTAATCAGTGCTGTTCATCTGCCACTATCTTGTCTGGGATCAACTGCAAAGGAATCGGTCTGAAAAAGCCCACTGTGAGAAAGTCATAGTAGCCATACTACATACTTCAGTCAGCACAGCTTCAATGCTTTTTATTGTATTAAGAGGATGTTAAGTACATGTTAATGTGATATATGTGACAAACAAGATACAAACTCTACCAGTGGTCTGCAGAAACAATTCAGTTTCACATTCTGTAGAGAAAAATGTAGAAGAAATAATAAAAACGGATATTAAAACTGCAAATAAAAAAAAAAAGCCTTTAGAAATGAACCTTCATTTGGTCAGTGCTATGAACGAAGTTAGTGCTGAGAGGCTCTTAAATGACTCCAAGGAGCTGCAGGGCAACAGAGATGGACAAGATGATCACTCCAAAGAGGCCGATGTAGCCATAGCTCCCATTCATCCTCTTGGCAGGGTCTAAAAGAGGGGTTGAGGAGAGAACACACAACAATAAGGACGCGGGAAATGCATACACGGTGTGCACAGGATGCAGCCGAACCCTTGTATAATAAAAGCAGGCTGTAATTGTATTTCTATGAGTTCCATCCATGCGGTTTTAATTCATTAGGCATGTTTTTTCCTATGAAACCACTTGTTTTGCATTCTAAATTGGTTAAGGCAATTCAGCGAGCTACTTAAGTAATTCTGCTTAGAGTGAAACAGCTCAGACGCTCATTTCTACACATTTGCATTCCATTCGTTATGCAATCCTGTCTGCACCTGTGGTCAACGGCAGTAAAGAAAACAAGGGATTTCCTGTTGTGGTGAAGAGTTACAGACGAGAGCACTGAACGGTTGCGTGCAGGCCTTTGTGTTATCTTTATACTGCTGGGTTTTGGTCAGACCGAGTAGGGTGACGTGCTCAGTGTCCACAAAACTAGTTTAACCCATCGATCATCATCATCAAACTGCCTGATTAGAGTCGAAGAGCAGGACTAGAGTGGTTGTAAACGCAGTGAAGGAACAGAAAAGTGGTGAACGCCCCTGTTTTTAACCTTATCTTCGGGTCAGCATGCTCGCTGAGGGACGAATCCGAACAATAAAGTACACGTGCATGAAAATGTATGAAGCACAGTCACAGGGGGAGGTTCTGGAGGCCGCCAGGGTGTCTGTCTCCATTTAGTGGGTCTGTACCTACAGCTGTTTACAGAACATATATGATAACAGAGGAGCTTGGAGGAAGTCAGTCTTACTGCCAGTGTAGTAACCCCAGGCATAAGAGAACCTGCTGGTCACCCAGATGACACCCAGAACAGAGGCCACGGTCTAAAGAAAGAGAGAGAGAGAGAGAGAAGCAAAAGTTTATAACAGGAGGCCAAAGGTCACTGCACAATGCACAGTAGGGCAAAGTGAGCCTTTGACAAGTGACTCAAATGCTCCGGTGAAACATTAACCGCTTCCAAAGCCACGTTGTGTTATTGGCCGTATAAAAAAAACAAACGGCTATTCATACAAACGGCTGAAATTGTGGCAAAATAACTTAAAGGGCCCATTTCTGACCCTTTTTTTGGATTTTACTTTTAGTTTTCAAGTCGTTTGATTGGGTTTTCGTACCAGAAGCAGTCATAGGCCAGGCAAGGCACGTTTAATTGAATAGCACAGTGCCAATTAAAAACGCACAATAATTAAATGAATACTAGCCAGATTTTACAGCCTGTTGAGTTGATCAAGCTTAGGATGACATTTACATGTACGCGAGTCATTTCCAGCACCCTAAATGAGGAGGCACAACCTCTAAGCTGGTAATCAGTCCATAGCCATGCTAGTTTCTGGTTATGCCTTAGAAATCAACAGGCTTTACTTGCTTACTGTGCCTTTAAGACGGATCTATATAAACATAGCATCTCAGTTCTGATTGTCTGAATAGGTGAATGTGTGTAAATTGATCAAAATGGGCAGTTCTTTAAAAAAAACAGGCCCTTCGACATGTGGCACAGAATGCAATCCGGACAAGACCTGTGCCGTATAACTGTTTTCTACTCACCGGATACACAAGCGCAGCGATGGTCTGGAAAACGAGCCACTGTGGGTAGACCTCCAGTGTGTTCTGATGAGCCCTCTGGAAGCAGTTAAACAGGTCATCCTTATCGCTGTACATGGTGGGGTACTGCGGAGACAGACAAACAAGTACCGGAGGCGTTTAGATGATGCAATATTTATCATTCATTTAAATGAGTCTTTTGAAATGTAGCACCTACTGTAACACTTCAGAGACTGCATGCTTTAAATGCATAAATGCATGTATAAGCAAAGAAATACCATTTACAAAGTCAGCTTTTTGGCTGTTTGTGAACTGAGTGGTATATAAAAGGGACTGATTTTGATTAGCATGGTCATGAGGCACAACACTTAAGTCCCACACAAACACACACAGAGTACTGTGCAGCTGTTTGAGGCTCCTAAGCGCAAAACTTTTGTAAAAAAAAAAAAGAATTGTACAAACTCCATTAAAACAGATAAAGGTAAACACAAACACAGTAAAAAGTAAAATCCCATTCTGAAGAAAGTAGTCTGAGGAATCTGAAGACCAGCGCTCTTTTATTCTTCCACATCATTTACCACCATTAAGCACAGATTTACCAAACCAGGTAACTCTAAATAATACTAGACTCCATGAGGAGAGCTTTGGAGATATTCTAATTAATACAGTGATCGAAAACCACCACGACTTTCTGTAGGAATGATATTAGTGTTTATTCTAATATCAGTGTTTTACTGAGGACATAAACACTTACTGCCCAGCTAAGCACCTTTTTCATTCTCATTTTAACACGTGCCTACAACTTATATAGTTAACTTTGCGGTTTTACAGATATTAATATTGCTACTGTCACATTAAAAAACTAACTTTACAACTTTGAAATTCAAACTTTACACTCTAAAACAGCAACTTTACAGAAGAAGGAATAAATCTTAACTTTCGATGGAAATTAATTGAAAGATGTGTTAATCCAAGTCATTCTGGAGCATTTCTATGCAATGTAAAGAACAACTGCCAGAACCAAAATTAGTCAAAAAGTGAAAACTGAGATTTTTATGCGACAGTGACAATATTATTATCCATTATCATTATCATCATCATCATTATTATTATTACTACAACTACTACGATGTCTAACTAGATCACTGTCTGAGTCTGAGACCAGTAACTCAGCAAAAACCTGCCAATGAAAACACAGGATAAAAGGATAAAAAATAAAAAAGCCTTAAATTATATTTTACACATAAGATATAAATCTTACATATTATGCATTCACGTTTTTTCGATTAGATGTTGACAGTGACAATGACATTATTATTATTATTATTATTATTATTAATAATAATAATTAATTGCTATTATGCAAAAGTAGCTCACTGTCTGAGTCTGAGATCAGTAGCTAGCTAACTGGAAATAGAAATAAAAGGAAATAAAAGAATGTCTGAAATATTATAGTTTTACATATAAGATATACATAGTAAATATACTTATAATATAAACTTAAGTATATTACAAAATATAAAGTTAATAATTGCAAAGTTTGAGTTTAAACTAAAAATCAGGTGGAGCCAAAATGAGCAGCGTTGCTGCAAATGGTAACAGGGTGGTGGGGTAACAGGGTGGTGAGGTAAGGTAAGGTAACAGGGTGGTAAGGTAAGGTAACAGGGTGGTAAGGTAACAGGGTGGTAAGGTAAGGTAACAGGGTGGTAAGGTACGGTAAGGTAACAGGGTGGTAAAGTAACAGGGTGGTAAGGTAAGGTAAGGTAACAGGGTGGTAAGGTAAGGTAAGGTAACAGGGTGGTAAAGTAAGGTAAGGTAACAGGGTGGTAAAGTAACAGGGTGGTAAGTTAACAGGGTGGTAAGGTAAGGTAAGGTAACAGGGTGGTAAGGTAACAGGGTGGTAAGGTAACAGGGTGGTAAGGTAAGGTAAGGTAACAGGGTGGTAAAGTAACAGGGTGGTAAGTTAACAGGGTGGTAAAGTAACAGGGTGGTAAGGTAACAGGGTGGTAAGGTAAGGTAACAGGGTGGTAAAGTAAGGTAAGGTAACAGGGTGGTAAAGTAACAGGGTGGTAAAGTAAGGTAAGGTAACAGGGTGGTAAAGTAACAGGGTGGTAAGGTAACAGGGTGGTAAGGTAACAGGGTGGTAAAGTAAGGTAAGGTAACAGGGTGGTAAAGTAAGGTACGGTAACAGGGTGGTAAAGTAAGGTACGGTAACAGGGTGGTAAGGTAACAGGGTGGTAAGGTAAGGTAAGGTAACAGGGTGGTAAAGTAAGGTACGGTAACAGGGTGGTAAGTTAACAGGGTGGTAAAGTAAGGTATGGTAACAGGGTGGTAAGGTAAGGTAAGGTAACAGGGTGGTAAGGTAAGGTAACAGGGTGGTAAGGTAAGGTAACAGGGTGGTAAGGTAAGGTAACAGGGTGGTGTGACTAGTCTAGTTTTAGCACTGAACGTATAGCTATATATGATATACTGTATGGAAATGCTAGAGGCTAATCTTTGAGCTCCTAGTGCTACAGGCCGGCTAGCAGAAGCCTAATAATGACACCAGCACAACAGATCGGGACCTAATCCAGCGCGTTGATCCTCAGTTTAGGGTTAACATCACCTTGACGTTGTGCTTCTTCCTCGCTCCTCCGACTTTGACGGCGAGGTAGGTCAGCATGGTCCAGCTGTACAGGTAGGTCAGGATCACGTAGCCGAAGTTGGTGGGCAGGACGTCTAAGATCTCCATGTTTCCGAGCGCGACGGGGCCTCTTCTCCACACACACGGTACCTGAGCAGAGCGGTAGGGAGTCCGCACCCCGGGTGAAGCGCAGACTCACGGTGTTTCAGCCCTTTTTGTGCAAAGGGGGACAGGAGCAACAGTCGCGGAGCGGCAATGGGCAAAGTCTCGCGATAAGGACACTTTAAACGTGAACACGGATGCGCGTTCACTGAGCCGTCTCCTTGGCAACGGTGTCTCGCGTTACAAAATATAATACAAAAAATATCTAATTAATGAATATTTTATCATTAATAATTTAATAATTAATTAATTTATTTATTTATTAATAAATATATATATTTACGCGATATTATTATTATTAGTACATTAGTAAAACATCACATTACAGCAGATGTGTTTTTGATAGGTCGACGCAAGGGTGATTCAAAGTGAAGTATTTAAAGTAAAGTTAGAGATAAAAAAATAATACATAAAAAATAATAAAATAAAAAATAATCTCAGTTCAAATTAAACATTTCTTAGGTGATCGTTATCTGCGGTCATACAATACACTAAATACTTAATGCATGTTATTATTATGTTGTATTTTCGTTTATTTCGTTTAATACCACATTGAACTGACTGGAAAGGTTCAAAGGACCTTGAATGCATGTAATAATATATAATATTTGCACGTCGAGAAAAAATACATTTATATTTATATATATATATGAGAATCATACTGGACACAAGCCTGGGTCTGATCAGCCCGATTAATATTTTTTATTTAAACATTTTTTAAATCTCACAATTTAACACGAATGACTGTTTAGGTAGAAACTAGATGCGTGGCTTTTGTACACGTATTACATGTATTAGTAATATACTTTATTTACGTATTTTACGTACTGGAGTTAACCACTTTTATTGTCTGGTATGGTCATTGTAAAAATGCTAGTCATCTAGACTGAAGAGTCTGAAGGCGCGTGAAGAAATATTAGATGTATATAAGATATTATATAATGTATTATATAATGTATTATGTAATGTTATATAGTTACGCAAACAGCGTTAGACGGGCCTCCCACCGCCAATAGCGTGCAGGGGGGCGGGGCGAGGCGAGGCCGGGGGGCGGGGCGAGGCGACGTTCGAGAAGCTTCTGGGGTTTTCCAGCTCACCTCCCAGGGGCGACGGTCCGCTCACGCAGCCTCGCCAAACTCCGTGTCCTACAGCAGAAATACAGACGATCTTACAGTTTTTACGGCTTTACGGTAATCTCAAGAGGTATGTGATGTGTTCATCGCGGGGATGTGTACTGTTCGGTGTGTTTTATCACTTTTATTTGGGGTAAATAAACGCAGTTCGGTTGCCATACTGTGACTTGAGCAACAAGCGGAAGTTAGCTAGCTAGCTAGTTAGCTGCCTGGCTAGCGACTTTTAGCTTTTGTTTTCTATGTTTGTTTGTTTTTTATTTAGCTCTAATCTTCTGTAAATACGAATTATTTGGATAGATTAGCTTTAGTCACTGCCCACGTTGAGGTTACGTTTGCTAGCTAGCTAGTTAGCTAGCACCACGTGATTAGCCAGCTAGCTACTACTACTACTGCGTCAGCGATCCACTGATTAGCTGTTAGACTGACCAGAGATCTGGTGTGTTTATAAGGTCTAACAAGCTGGAGCCCACGTTTAAACCCATTGACCTCTTTGTGTTTTTCTCCTTGTTAGCTAGCTATAGCTAGCTAGCTAGCTAACACAGGCTGGGTGGGGTTCCGGTTACATAAGCTGGTCTATTCTGGTCTGGCTGTGCTGGAACATTCCCCTATCAGCACCCTGCTTGTGACCCTGCAGTCCTCTCCAGGAACACCATGCAGATTTTATTACACCTTAAATCTATTTTTTGATGATCTGGAAATATATACTAGTCATTTGAACCTTTATTTATTTTTATTGTTGAATATTTAAGCTTTTTTTTGCTTAAATACTGCTTACCCCCCTATATGTAGCTAGACCTTCTTCTTCGTAGCTGTAGCTATTAAGTTACTCCCCTCCTCTAAGCCCTAAAATAGATCCCTAAGGGATCAGTATAGTATATTGTTGCTGTCCGATGAAAACACATCAATTTATGGGCGTTTCCCCCTATGGGAATACTTCCGGGTAAATAGACCGATAGAAATGCTCCAAATGACTTTGATTAAACTGTATGAATTAATCCAGGGTTTACTGACTTTTAGATGGACGGTGGAACTTGATTTATTTAGTAGTTTCTTTTCTAATACATACATTTCTGATTTCTCTCTTCTGCAGGTCTAACAATGAAGACTGAGGAGTGCAACCAGGCCCAGCAGGCTCGTCTCACCGAGGGAATGCGGCTCATTTTTGACCAGGATTCCCTCTCGTCTCGCTCGAGCAGCCGCACCAGCAGCCAGGACAGTTCCTACTCTAGCAGCAAGAGCAGGCGTTCTTCCTATAGGTCGCGCCGCCGATCCCGTTCCTCCTCCTCCTCGTCCTCCTCATCCTCTTCTTCCTCTGACAGCGGCGACTCCCCAGATAGCCGCTCCCGCACGCGGTCCCGCTCTCACCCGAGATGCCACCGCGCCTCCACCGCGTCCCGCTGTGGACACCGATGCCGCTCTCCTCCTCGCCGCTACAGAGCCCGCTCTCGGTCCTACAGCCCCTCCCCAGATCGCTCTCTCCGCCGTGGCCGCAGGCACAGGGCTTACTCTCGCTCCCGCAGTCGCTCTTCTTCCCACGAGCGCTACTCCAGGCGCTCGTACAGGTCCCGCTCGCGATCCTCTAGCTACAGGGCGGCGAAAGATAGGTTTATGGGGCGATACAGGTGCAGGTTCTCGCAGTCACCCAAAAGGAGGAGCTACAGAGAATACAGGAGCAGATCAAAGTCTCCAGAACGTCCTGCTGTTCGGCTCAGTCAGAAAGGTAATGTTTTTACTTCCTCCACATGCCCCCCTACCCCCTCCCAGAACACGTAGAAATTAAAAGGTAACGTTCTCGTTCTCTCTTAACAGAAAAAATGGATCTTCTGAACATTGCCAAAGAGAACGCAACCAGGATTCTTGGAGTGCAGAACCTGGAGCTGCCCTCCAGTGTGAAGATTGTGGAGCAGCAAGAGAAGAACACTGAAGAGCGGGTGAGAGCGGACCCAGTGCCGATGAAGAAACAAGCACAGGTGATTGTCACACTCTTTCAGTCAGCAGTGAGTAGTTAATCTATAATGCAGTAAGCACTCTCTTCTCTTTTGAGAGGTACCTAGCATGGAAACAGTGATTTAATTAACAGACCTGATTAAGAGCTATCAGATTTCTACAGCACTTTGTAGTTCTATACATGAATAGGGCCCTTTAATCTTTGGTTTCCATATTGTGCTCTGTATAACCCAACCTGGGTCATGGTGTAAATTATCTCCTCAGACGTGATTGTTTTTGGCTGATGGATATAAAGGAATCGCGATGAAGGCAAAAAAATAGACCACCAGCAGCTACATACTGTCATATCTGGATTAGGTAACGGTAAAACTATGTAAGAGTGTGGATGTGAGTGTGTGTGTGTGTGAGAGTGAGAGTGTGAGTGCACCCCTGTGCTTTGAAGAAACTATAACAATTTCTTTAAACCTTCCTCAATGTCTTCAGGAGCGCTTCAATTGCTTTGTTTTTGTATCGTTTCTATTCCTGTAGATCACATGACAGTGGTCTGCACTCCTCCACCCCTTGGAATAGGAGAAAGAGGGGAAGTCATTTGACTTGAGTGGCAACTTTGGGTTTTCAAGAAGGTTTAAAATCTTATTTTGCGCAAAGGTCAAGTAACACCAGTGCCAATATTCCTACCACTCGATATGTTCACAACACAGTTTAACGTTTTGATTGCTACAGTGCATTTAAGACCTCATTTCATTTTAGACATACTTGGGACAAGACTTGTAATGGTAGCTCAAAGTACACAGCACATAAAGAAACTGTACTAGATGTTAGAGCTGCAGGAACCTGATCATGCTAACTTGTTGATGGTTGAAATGGGTGCGTTGTTATTTACCACAGTCTTCCTCGAATCCGTGTGTCTGAAGAAACTCAGGCGTACGGACTGGCTCTTAGTGGCCCTTAAATCAGAAGAACAGACCCTCTCCCCTCTGTCCTCGTATACCAAAGACAAGTCTGCGCCCAGAGCGCTGGATGGGGGTTTGGACAAAATTACTGCCTCTTCATCATTCTATTCAGAGAAGATTTCTTTTCTTTTTTTTACTTTTTCATGTTTTTGTTCAGTGTAATTTTATACTCTCTGTAGTGGTAATATCGGTTTGTCTGTGACAGCAATACAACTGTTGACAGTTTTGGTTTTCTTTCTTTTTTATGCATGTACATAAACATTTAGGTTAGAAAGAAAGTAGATTTACTGACCTTTTCCGATCTTGGTGTTCACCTTCTCTTCTTTTCCTGTCTCTGTAGGACAAAGATGTTACAAATGAAGATGATGCTGTCACGAGGACATCACCCTCAAGAAAACCAATTACCTTCAGCATCAATGTAAGTTTATAACAGCTCAACTCCTACAACCATGACAGAACTGGAAAACCATACTAAGAGACCCGATCTCTACAAAACAAATGGGTGGGCTGATTAGACTGGATAACACTAAATTCAAAGGATAACTCGTTGGTCTGGCTTTCTAATTGCAGTGGTTAAACCCACCCAGTTGTTTTATGGACAGTTGGTGTCTTAGCCTCTTAGTTTTTTAAGGTGGAGGAGGTTATTTGGGGGTGGTGGGGGGGGTCACAGTAATGGTACCATACTTCTATTGACTTACCTTCTTGCCCCTTTCTCTCCAGAACACTGTTGCCAAGCCGTCGGGCAGCCCAACGTTCCATGTGACTGAGAGTAAGGTAACGTCCAGAGCAGACAGCGTGGGGAACAGGAAGCCATATGGACAGTGGGTCCCAATCAAGAAATCCTACCCTAACAAACACTGATCCTCTATCCATCTGTGGATTGGAGGGCTTTATGGACACTGTAAATACTGTAAATAGTCTGTACAGAGGAAATTAGATGGGATAGTGATCTCAGTTTCATCAGGTGTTTTCTTTCAGATGTAAAGTGATAAGTCGGAGGAAGACGAGAGGATTGCGAACAGGTGGGAGGTGATGTGTACATAGCATTTTCGTGTTTTGTGCTGTTCGAATATAATTTTAAATAAAGAATTGTTTTGTGAGACTTTGAGTCTTCAGCGTCTTTCTTTAACCTATGGAGGAAGAACAAGACGACACATGGTCGCTTCATATCTGGATAAGGCCAAAAATGTAAACTCGCCCAATATGCATTTAACCCAGATACAAATCCGATCAAATTATTATTAATCATCTCTCCAAGACCTGTTTTACAACCAAAACTCCTCCCAGAGCACCAGTGATAACATCTAATTAGGATACAATGCAAATACTAATTACAAGAAGTGACCACATTCACACCTAGCATTAACATACATCTTAGGTGATCCATCCGATGTCTCCTGTGACCCCTTGTGATCAGATTCCTCACCATTTCTCATCATATCTGCTGAAAGAAGAGCACAACCTACTTTAATAATTAATCAAGGTGAGGCACCTAGTTTTACTTACTTGCTCACCAGCCATGAGCTTCCCCTTTATTCATTTATTAGGTAGGTAGTTATAGAAGTGTGCTCAGCTAACTTTTGCAGCTTGCAAGAGCAGTGATGTGGTCATATTCGTCTCCGACCACCTCTGAATGTGGAGTGATTGGATTTACAACAGAAAGACTTGGTCAAATTGGATCCAAACCACGTTGGGAGGTGTTTTTAAATGCAGCTCAGTCTGGCCGCTCAAATCGGATTTCCAAGTGTCTTTTGCGTCACTCGCAATGCGACAGACCGGGCAAAAGCTCTATGAAATCCGAAAATCTGATCTGAAAATCTGATCACTTTGGAGGCGATTTAAAAGCTGATTATAATCAGATTTGTGCCATGTCAATTCCAGACTGAATTAACCACCACACGTTAGATACTGATGCCTACGTCATCACCACAGCACCCATGCAGGTAGGTCTGTGACGTCAGAACACCCAAATCCGATCCGATGGTCATCTCAATAAATACAATTTGAGAAACAAAGCCCTTGAGACGCACTCAGACTTTCTGCTGGACGCTTCTGATTGGATCACCCAGGGCGGGTGTTAAGGCTAGGTGTGAATTGTGATGGTCATGAAGGACTCTGGTAATAATGGATGTTTCTTTTAGACCGGGCTATGTTAGCTGTCCAGTGTTGGTGAGCCTGTGCTGAGCCACTGCAGCCTCAGCTTTCTGTTCTCAGCTGAAAGTAGTGGACCCCAGCGTGGTCTTCTGCTGTAGCAGCTCGTCCTCCTCAAGGTTGCTCGTGCTGTTCATTCTGAGAGGCTTTTCTGCTTTCCACAGTGGAAGAGTACGTATCTGCGCTACTGTAGCCTTTCTGTCAGCTTGAACCCCGAATCTGGCCTTTCTCAGCTGTTGTCAGTGTAGGCTGGCTGAAGTGCTCTATGCTCCTGATCCCTGGTCTACTGGTATAGTAGTTTGTGAGGAAATGGCCGTCCACGTAATTCTACTACCCCCAATACTAGCATCTCCAGAGACAACCCAGAACCTTGAATGCTGCGCCTCATTTTTTAAAATGTAGAGTCTGGGCAAACTACGCCACTAGGTGGCGGCATTGCCATGCCAAAGTCCATGTGCCCAGTGCAGCGTTCCTGCGCTGTGGTAAACTGAGTTTCTTTGTCATATCAGAGTCACCAGGCTCCAAGAATAGGCATTAGGGGGTTTACTCGAGTGCATGCCTCAACAGAAATGCCACTGGTTCATTTGCACTTACTGATCCCTTAGGCACAAAATAATGAACCTCGCTCCCCACAGGCATCGATATGGCCTAAAACTGGGGCATGTTTTACATGGTTTTCACCACAAATATAAAAGTAATTAGAAAAATAAACACATGTTCTGGTAATTCGGTAAGTATTTTCATGTTCACTTAATGAATAAAGGTTTTAGAAGAGTATTAGTTACCTGCAGAGACCCCTGAAGAGAGGCAAGGTACCAGAATTATATTTTATATAGACGTAATCCATTCCCTCAGAATAATAATCCATTCTTTCAGTTTAATAAAATAATTTCCTCAATTTAATAAATTGGTCCCTCAGTTTCTAGGGGACGCTTTCGTTAAACTAAGGGACAGATTTATTAAATTACTGATGAAACTGAGGAAAATGGATTACATTTATAGATTATATTCCTTTATCTACACTGGTACTGTAGGGGCTTCGTAGTTACCTGTGTTTTTACCTGTTAGCTGGACAGTGTAACTTCTAACAGTTAGGTTCTACTTATTTACCGTTCAGGTTCTAATTTGTTGCCTATAAGGTTCTAGTCATTTACGTATTAGCATCAAAGCTAGTCATTTACTTATTAGGTTCTAGTTATTTACCTATTAAGTTCTCGTTAGTGACCTTTTCAGTTCTAATTACTTTCCTATTAGGTTCTAGTTATTTACTTATTAGCTTCATGGCTAGTCATTTACCTTATAGGTTCTAATTAGTTTTCTAT
The DNA here is from genome assembly GCF_030463535.1 of Salminus brasiliensis. Taxonomy (NCBI): domain Eukaryota; kingdom Metazoa; phylum Chordata; class Actinopteri; order Characiformes; family Bryconidae; genus Salminus; species Salminus brasiliensis. Next base: position 5,152,902 of record NC_132881.1, on the reverse strand, counting down.
AAGGTTCTAGTTATTTACCTATTAGGTTCTAGTTATTTACTTATTAGCATCACAGCTAGTCATTTACCTTATAGGTTCTAATTACTTTCCTATAAGGTTCTAGTTATTTATTTATTAGCATCACAGCTAGTCATTTACCTTATAGGTTCTAATTACTTTCCTATAAGGTTCTAGTTATTTATTTATTAGCATCACAGCTAGTCATTTACCTTATAGGTTCTAATTACTTTCCTATAAGGTTCTAGTTATTTATTTATTAGCATCACAGCTAGTCATTTACCTTATAGGTTCTAATTACTTTCCTATAAGGTTCTAGTTATTTACTTATTAGCATCACAGCTAGTCATTTACCTTATAGGTTCTAATTACTTTCCTATAAGGTTCTAGTTATTTATTTATTAGCATCACAGCTAGTCATTTACCTTATAGGTTCTAATTACTTTCCTATAAGGTTCTAGTTATTTATTTATTAGCATCACAGCTAGTCATTTACCTTATAGGTTCTAATTCGTTTCCTATAAGGTTCTAGTTATTTACTTATTAGCATCACAGCTAGTCATTTACCTTATAGGTTCTAATTACTTTCCTATAAGGTTCTAGTTATTTACTTATTAGCATCACAGCTAGTCATTTACCTTATAGGTTCTAATTACTTTCCTATAAGGTTCTAGTTATTTATTTATTAGCATCACAGCTAGTCATTTACCTTATAGGTTCTAATTCGTTTCCTATAAGGTTCTAGTTATTTACTTATTAGCATCACAGCTAGTCATTTACCTTATAGGTTCTAGTTATTTACCTGTTAGGTTCTATTCATTTTTCTTTCAGTTTCTAATTAGTTGCCTTTTAGGTTCTAGTTATTTATTTATTAGCATCATAGCTAGTCATTACTTTAATAGGCTCTAGCTATGTTCTTATTAGTCCTAGCTATTTACTTGTTATCTTCATGGTTATTTATTTATTTATAAGGCTCTAGATATTCACTTATTAGTTGTAGTCATTTACCTATTAGCTTCATGGCTAGTCATTTACCTTATAGGTTCAAGTTATTTACATATTAGGTTGTATTTATTATGCTTTTAGGTTCTAGTCATTTACCGTATAGGTTCTAATTCGTTTCCTATAAGGTTCTAGTTATTTACTTATTAGCATCATAGCTAGTCATTTACCTATTAGCTTCATGGCTAGTCATTTACCTTATAGGTTCAAGTTATTTACCTGTTAGGCCTGTATTTATTATGCTTTTAGTTTTGAATTAGTTGCCTTTTAGGTTCTAGTTATTTATTTATTAGCATCATAGCTAGTCATTACCTTAATAGGCTCTAGCTATGTTCTTATTAGTCCTAGCTATTTACTTTTTATCTTCATTGTTATTTATTTATTTATTAGGCTCTAGATATTCACGTATTAGTTGTAGTCATTTACCTATTAGCTTCATGGTTAGTTATTTACCTTTTAGGTTCTCGTTATTTATCTTTCAGTTTGTAATTAGTTGCCTATTAGCTTCTAGTTATTTACTTATTAGTTTCAGTCATTTAGCTAATAGCTTTGTTGCTATTATTTACCTTTTAGGTTCTCGTTATGTAGTGCTAGCCTCGTAACTGGTCATTAGCTCAGTTCAGTGAGGAGATTGCTCACATCTTGGTTTTTATCAGTTCTCAGATCTTCTTTACAGATTTCCAGAAGCTAAACTAGCAGGATTTCTAGAGGGGAAAAACGATTGGACTATTTTTTATAACACGCTGATGAATTGCACATGCGAGCGGCTCGTCCGCATCTGCTGCTGAACTTGTTAACTTGCTTAAAATTCGCAACTGTTGTTTTACTTCAGATCTGTCTTTGTTTTAAAGGCCGTAAACTCCACTCTCGCGTGATATCCCGATCACCCCATTCCTGCCATTATCATACAAATGAACTCCAGTCAATCAAGCTGTCAGCGTCACGGAGCGACCAGTAGATTTACGGCCTCGGTTATTGTGACGAGGAGACGCGCTGTCGTGAGACATGGATGAACTATTTTTTTAATTCTCGCTCTGATTGACATGTGCAGCGCATCAAAGCCATCCCGGGCACTCTCAGCCTTTAAACAGCTGAGTAACAGGTTCCCTTTGATGTTTGGCGGTTTTAATTAATGGTGTCAGATCAATATGAACTGCAATAATACATCATCCAGAAGCTGTAGCAAAAGTGTCGAAAACCTTGGTCTTGGCAGGTGCCGAGAAAATCGTAAATGGGCTTTCTGAGGCAGGCTTGAGAAAGGCCTGTGGCACTCGCTTCAGAGCAGGTTCAGCTTCGTATTCTGAAGGAAGCAACTGAAGGCGGTAGAAGAGTGGTGGCTCAGTGCTTGGAGCGCTGGGTTATTGATCACAGTTTGATCCCCGGGTCCCAAAAGTTGCCACTGGTGGGCCCTTGAGCAAGGCCCTCAACTCTCCCGACTCCAGGGGTGACGTAGAATGTGAAGAACTATGGCTATGAGGTTCTAGTTATTTAGCTATTAGTTGTAGTCATTTACTTATTAGCTTCAAGGCTAGTTATTTACCTTTTAGGCCAGATATACACGCCAGCGTTATGACGTTACATCCCAGATATACACGCCAGCGTTATGACGTTACAGCCCAGATAAACACGCCAGCGTTATGACGTTACAGCCCAGATATAGACTCCAGCGTTATGAAGTTACAGCCCAGATACGCACGCCAGCGTTATGACGTTACAGCCCAGATAAACACGCCAGCGTTATGACGTTACAGCCCAGATATAGACTCCAGCGTTATGACGTTACATCCCAGATAAATACGCCAGCATTATGACGTTACAGCCCAGATATAGACTCCAGCGTTATGACGTTACAGCCCAGATAAACACGCCAGCGCTATGACGTTACAGCCCAGATAAACACGCCAGCGTTATGACGTTACAGCCCAGATACAGACTCCAGCGCTATGACGTTACAGCCCAGATACACACGCCAGCGTTATGAAGTTACAGCCCAGATATACACGCCAGCGTTATGAAGTTACAGCCCAGATATACACGCCAGCGTTATGACGTTACATCCCAGATATACACTCCAGCGTTATGACGTTACATCCCAGATATACACTCCAGCGTTATGACGTTACAGCCCAGATATACACGCCAGCGTTATGACGTTACAGCCCAGATATAGACTCCAGCGTTATGACGTTACATCCCAGATATAGACTCCAGCGCTATGACGTTACATCCCAGATAAACACGCCAGCGCTATGACGTTACAGCCCAGATAAACACGCCAGCGTTATGAAGTTACAGCCCAGATATACACGCCAGCGTTATGACGTTACAGCCCAGATATAGACTCCAGCGTTATGACGTTACAGCCCAGATATACACGCCAGCGTTATGACGTTACAGCCCAGATATAGACTCCAGCGTTATGACGTTACATCCCAGATATACACTCCAGCGTTATGACGTTACAGCCCAGATATACACGCCAGCGTTATGACGTTACAGCCCAGATATACACGCCAGCGTTATGACGTTACAGCCCAGATATAGACTCCAGCGTTATGACGTTACAGCCCAGATATAGACTCCAGCGCTATGACGTTACATCCCAGATAAACACGCCAGCGCTATGACGTTACAGCCCAGATAAACACGCCAGCGTTATGAAGTTACAGCCCAGATATACACGCCAGCGTTATGACGTTACAGCCCAGATATAGACTCCAGCGTTATGACGTTACAGCCCAGATATACACGCCAGCGTTATGACGTTACAGCCCAGATATAGACTCCAGCGTTATGACGTTACATCCCAGATATACACTCCAGCGTTATGACGTTACAGCCCAGATATACACGCCAGCGTTATGACGTTACAGCCCAGATATAGACTCCAGCGTTATGACGTTACAGCCCAGATATACACGCCAGCGTTATGACGTTACATCCCAGATATACACGCCAGCGTTATGACGTTACAGCCCAGATAAACACGCCAGCGTTATGACGTTACATCCCAGATATACACTCCAGCGTTATGACGTTACAGCCCAGATATACACGCCAGCGTTATGACGTTACAGCCCAGATAAACACGCCAGCGTTATGACGTTACAGCCCAGATATAGACTCCAGCGTTATGAGGGTTACAGCCCAGATATACACGCCAGCGTTATGACGTTACATCCCAGATATACACGCCAGCGTTATGACGTTACAGCCCAGATAAACACGCCAGCGTTATGACGTTACATCCCAGATATACACTCCAGCGTTATGACGTTACAGCCCAGATATACACGCCAGCGTTATGACGTTACAGCCCAGATAAACACGCCAGCGTTATGACGTTACATCCCAGATAAACACGCCAGCGTTATGACGTTACATCCCAGATACGCACGCCAGCATTATGACGTTACAGCCCAGATATAGACTCCAGCGTTATGACGTTACAGCCCAGATATACCCACCAGGATTATTATGACGTTACAGGCCAGATATACACTCCAGCGTTATGACGTTACAGCCCAGATAAACACGCCAGCGTTATGACGTTACATCCCAGATATACACGCCAGCGTTACAACCTAAGGGTTCAGATATGTACATCAGCATTACAGTGTTATAGACAGGGAATACACATCAGCTTTACACTGTTACTGTTCAGATATATACGGCAGAATTACGGTGTTAGAGCTTGGATATATATCAACATTAAAATGCAACAGACCGAAATGTAACGTATACGTCAGAATCATGGCGTTACAGTTCAGGTGAATGTCAACATTACAGTGTTACAGCCTGGATATATCCGGCAGCATTACAGTGTTACAGTTTGGATTTATACGTCAGCATTATGGCGTTACAGCCTGGATATATATGTCAACATCACACTCACACAGACCAGATATATCAGTCAGCATTGCGGCGTTACAGTACAGCTGTACGTGTGTCATTATGGTGTTACAGACAGGATAAACACATCAGCTTTACGACAATACAGCTCAGATTTATATACCTTAGCATTACAGCATTACAGCCCAGATATACAACTCTACACTCCAGCGTTTCTTTTAGACTGAACAGGATTTACAGTACATGACAGCTTAAAGAGTTATAGCCTGGCCACATGGCCTTGTGCTCATCTCTGGGCCAGCGCTGTAATGTGAACAGACAATGTGATTTTGCGAAAGGTATTTATTTCTTTTCATTACGAATCACAAGGTTTAGCTGTTGTCTGAACTTCAGGGCGCAGCGGTGGTGAGTTTGAATAGCATTAGTTACGCGACTCAAAGCTAACATTCACACAGCATCCCCAGCTGAATGTTTTATTAGGTTCAGTCAATAAGATGTTTGAAGACAAATTGATGCAGCCCATTGTACGGCATCAGCTGTGTGGACTCAGGCACTGTTTCAACCACAGCAATCAACCTCTGGCCTGTTTTCCTCAGGCTTCCCTCGCCAGTAAAAGATATTTATCAAGAGCTGGACAGAGTGCATCCTATTTTCCTAGCCTCGCAAACCCTGCTTAACCTCAGTTTTAACCTCAGCAGTTACTGATAACATACAGCTATTTTGTTGAGATGACTGGATAAAGTGCCCGACCCAACACCATCCAACACCCACTGCTTTATTAAAAAAAACACATGCCAACTTCTCAAATTTGTAATTGCTGTTCATGTGTAATTATATTGTTTCATAATAATAATAATAATAACCAGCAGTAAGCAAAGCACTTCCAAATGGTACAACTTATCCCTCAGACTGTGTTCATTTAAAGAGAGGGAGAAACAACATGTAACATTTTACAATTAACAATGTAGAATAGAAACTATGGGCTTCTCATATTTCTTCATTGAGGAGCCTAACTCCCTTGGTTACAGTAACAGCGAGAGAAACTACCTCCACCATGTTTGGAGGCTGTACAGCCACCAAGGAGTGAAGTCTGCTTTACACAAAACGTCTCAATGTTATCCAAACAATAGCAGAGAAGCATATTATAAAATTCAAGTTAGGACATAAATATGAATTTGGTAAATCTTTACACCCCTAGATGAGAAACCGGTGGACTCTTGTTCAGTTATATTCGTATGCAAAAGTTCATGCACCCCTGGTCAACTTCAAAGGGTTATTGATTTTCTACAGAGAAAACAGTTCTCCACATACTAAAGCATAATTACTGTTTATTTGCTGAATTCATCATATAAAAAAAGAAAAATGAAATGTAGTGTGCAAAAAAATAGCACATTAAATTGGTTATATTTATTTATATTTTAGTTATATTTTTACCAGTGTATTAAGTTTGAGAAAATAAATGCGTGTTTCATAAATCATTTTCTTTAGATTTTCTTTTGTTCATTTATTATCCCTCAGAAAATCAACATAATGTGCCATTTGAACTGGGAAGTCTAAACTTTTGCTTGATTTAATAAAAAAATGTTATTTGAATAACATTATTGAGGTTACACAGCTATTTCAAATATTATGGAATCACCTTAAAATCAAACAAAATTGGTTACAATAAAAAAAAATATATTTCTTATTTATTTAAACATGCATATTGACGCATACTGATTATTTATTATATCATATTGGAAACTGTAATTGTAAATATTTGGACAGAATTACACTGATCAGCCATAAGATTAGGCAGGTCCTGTGGGTTTTTTCTGGTTATACACACACACACACACACACACACACACACACACACACACACACACACATATATATATATATATATATATATATATATATATATATATATATATATATATATATATATATATATATACATACACATACACACACACATACCCCCTCAGTATTAACATTGACCATTTGTGACTGGCACAGATGGAATTTGGCTTAATCCCACCCGTGCATTAAACACACATACACCCACAGCGACAGTGAGCACACGTGCCCGGAGCAGTGGGCAGCCATTGCTGCAGCACCCGGGGAGCAGAGAGGGTGAAGGGCCTTGCAAAGGCCCAACGGTGGCATCTTGCCAAGCCCGTGTATCGAAGCCACAACCCTGTCATCAACAGCCCGGAGCTCTGACCGCTGAGCCACCACTGCCCCTATTAGGCAGGTGGTGCTTATGTTATGGCTGATCTGTTTATATGTAGTAAGTGGCGGACAGGTACGCAGGAAATCTAGTGCTCCGGTGCAGAGCGAACAGTGCAAACTGACAGGGCAATGTGTAAAACGCATGCACGCGCACACACGTCCTCCAGCTCCCGTCCTCCTCTCGCAGGCCTGCGCATCGCCACGGGGGGATTCCACAGGCCCTAAATCTGGAACGTCCTGGCAAAGCCACAGAAGAATCCTGACACATCTTCTCAGCGCGAGAGAAAAGAGAGGAGGAGGAAAGCGAGTTTGAGGGGAGAAAAAAAATATATATAAAAAAAAAAAAACGCTGCATGTTTACAGACCCACATAAAGGAGCCCATTGTTCGGGACACACAAGACGTCTTTTGAATTTGGCTTGAGAAAAATGCTTCGAATCACCCCTCACAGGCAAACTCCATTTGATGTCTAATTAGTTGTCCTTAATGCCACGGATGCCAGGCTGCTATTTGAGCTCATCACATGAGTGTAATCTCTTCTCGGAGGCGCCGGGCCCAGCACTCCTTAACGATTTTTCTCTAGCTGAAGCATCCATCACTGTTAAAGAGCCCATCGAACTTAAACACTTCAAACGCTCATCAATCTACACCCCAGTACGGCCTGGGCAGAACAGCGGTGGGGGGAAAGAGGACAGTGCGTGTCCGTTTCTTTCCGGATGGAAGCAAGAGAGATGTTTGAGTGACAGCTGACGCAAATCAATAAATCTATGGACGCAGGTGTTCTAACAGTAACGCGAACAGGTGACCGTCAGGTGAGCTGAGTAAGTGAACAAAAGGTTAAGCCCATTTTATTTGGCCAAACTTGAGTGAATGAATACACCAAGGTTGACCAGGCATAAGATTCTTGTTTGAAACTGTGGAGGAACCTTCCAGGAACCCTTTCTTCTTTCTCGAAGGTTCCTCAAAGCACCTTAAGAGATCCCTCCACACTTTCATACTGAAGAACCTCCAAAAGTTCCATATTTCCGTCACAGAGGTGGAGATGTGAAGTCATTCAGAGCGAGGTTCGGTGTGAAGTAGTTCATTGTAGAGAAATCTCAGACTCCCATTTCCTCACAGTGGTGATGAACGGAACCATGACTGCAACAAAAGAAAAGCCCTTTTATTTACTACCCAAAATGATCAATGAACCGGAGTTCTGCAAAAATATTCATGTAAATATGTTTATGATAGTTAAACATCTAAAAAATTAGGAAGACTACTAAGTTAAATTGAGACCAAATTCCATCTGTGTCCAACACTAATATGGTGAATATGGCCGCCCTGCATGCATCTCTCCACCATAAATACAATGTATGCCAAATAATTCTGCCATTAAAAACACTAGCATAAAATAATGTAGCTTTTAGTGGGATTAAGCTCATCAGATGTCCACTGGTTCCATTCATCACCACTGTCAACAAACAATTCTGCTGACAGTCGAATAACCTATAGATTAATAAAACAAATAACTGATTATTTGGATTTTGAATTGCTTCAATACCAAATAACTCCAACGCAGCCTTTAAACGGACTAGCTTTTAAATCGATTGGCTGATTAGGTCTTGAGGTTGTTTCATGTTTTTTGCCAAAAAACAATAACGACAATTAAGATGAACAACATTCAATAACTGATCCGATATAAATAAAAACTACAACACATTTCCAGTCTAAATGTGAGACTGTAATTTTAGCTTTTAGTATTTCGTTGGTGTTGCTGACTTTTCTTTTCACATGGTCTGGTTGGCTCTTGTTGTTGAAGAGTGGGACTTTATCAGTAAACAGACGCCATGTTGAGCATTAAGGGAACATATTACAACCAGTGGCCCGTCTCCTCGTTTCTGGCTTGACTTGAAGCTTTGTCCTTTTCACACTCAGCCCAGTGTCCGTATGAGGCTCCCACGCCTCACACTAATAAAACTCTGCGCTGATGGTGGTGCAGATGCGTGACCACGTTGCCTCATGGCTCTGTACCCATTGTCAGCTACCGTTCACATGATGTGCTGTGAAAAGTAACAGCAGCAGGAAGAATGTATTCCACACGGTTATGGTTAAACTATGGCCCGACTGTCACCGATGCAAGCGTCTACCCACCCCGAAAGTTGCAAGACCAGCTGTGCTCTCTCGGGCTCTGGCGGCTGATGGCAAATACTTATTACTTTCAGAATTATCACACACGTCTCTCGGTTCATTTTTTTACATTATTAATTCAAAGAAAACAATATTTTGAAATTGAGGGGCATGTGCGCTAGATCAGAAACTTTTGGATCAAACTTTCCACCCCGTTTGCATTGCAAATAAATTATGGCCTTTGTGTCTGAATAAAAATACAATATTAATAATTATTTTATTCTTGATTTTGGAATATAAATATATATCTTACATGTTGTGGATTTTAAATAAAAGTGTTTGCTCTTTAGTTGCATAACATGACATGAGTACTGTACTGTTTCTCACCTAATTGCCACATGCCCTACCTTAATTAATGAATAAATTAATAAACAAAACATTATGACTCCCAGATTATGCAAATTGCATTGACACTCATAACTGTACATTTAGGACTGGGATGTGTTAGATGGAAACCGGACAGCTGATACTTACAATCATTTGACAGATGTGAAGACCTGGGCTACAAAAGCTCTCTGGAGGCGGCAGCTACAGACAGTGATCTGAGGAGGGACATACCACAAACCAAGAGACGTGGTGTTGGGCGCCCAAGGCTCATTGATGTGCGACGAAAGCTATCCCGTCTGCCAGAAGTCACAGAAATGTTTAATAGTGATTGTTAAAAGAGGAATTTGTCCCAACATTCATTGCATTGCTTCTTAATGTATAGCCCAGGTTTAGTCAGGGTGCCTATGCCAACTCCTGTTCACCGCCAACATGGAAGCACTAGTTCGGACCACCTCGTTCAATGATTCACCTGCTTCCTTTTACGTACACCAAGTCACTGTGGGAGTCATGCACTTGTGGGATGCACAGAAACCACTGCGCTACCTCTTTCTAACAGGACTTGAAGGATCTGCTGTAACATCTTCTACATAGCATAAGGAGCTACCTACGTTCAGAGGTAATGTAGAGTGAGCACCAAAAAATAAACAGCATATTAGGTTACTTTCCTGCACACAGGAAAAAAACAGAACACCCTTTGACTCAAGTGTGTTTCATGTTCGTTTACCAAGGGAAGTTATTTTCTCTTGGTAACTGACCACACGGTTACAGATGTGGCTAGCTGGAAAACGCAGTCTTTAAAACTCCAAACAGCTGCAAAGGATGACTTGACTGTTCTGAGAAGACAGGGACAGTGAGGACGGCTCCCTCTCCTCCTCAATGCACTTATGGTACATTAAAATGACCAGTGGTCTTTGCGACAGTGCTGGGGTCAGCTGTGTCCTCTCACATTTACTGTTGCTTGTGGTGGCATAACTCCTGCACTGTTTTACCTGCAAATATGGCTCCTGAACCTGCTCCTACACAACGCTACCCCTCTCGCTTTCAGCATCACGATGAAATATCAAAGGGATTCATTTGCGTGGAACTCCCCCCTGCCAGCTGATAAAGCCTCTGAGAACAAAAGAGAGAAATCATAAACAAGGCATGGCTCCAATTCCCAACACAGCAGGTCTTTGAAAGCAGCCCCCCCCCAAAAAAAAGCAATTCCCCCCCAAACCCCACCAGGCCTAATTCAGAACATATTCATTCATATGCAGATGGGGCCAGAGTGCTGCTCGTTCGACTCCCACGGCGAAAGGCAGAGAGGGTTGGGGAGGGCGGTTTAAAGTGAAACCTCATGAGGGCCCGATCAGGATGGAATACCACCCAAAGCTCTACTTAATAAATCAAACGATTCGGAGACAGCTTGCTTGTTTCTAATTTAAAGCACGCTTGCATATTAAGAAGCTTGCTTGACTCTCGTGATTGGCTTACACCGGTTCTCACTGCCTGAGGATGTCCCTCACCTAGTCACTGGTCCTTGTTCCCTGCCTCTAGGGGGCGCCTGGATACTTGGTTAGGGTACTGACGTAGGACTGAATCACGGCAGCCTGGGAACAGCTGTAGTCTACTTTGAAGCTGGTTCAGGTCACAAGTCTCTCCCTCTGATATCTTGCCGCCCCGGGGCATCTAGACCTGATGGGGAGATAATGGTCTAATTGAATTGGCGAATTGTTTAGGCCCCGCAGTACCTACACACTGACACTTTTACAAAGGCTGTGAGCCTTTAACGGATAGCCTCTTCACGCCCTGAAGGGAAACAGCAGTGCCGACTTCTCACGCTCAGCCATCGCCCTCAGTCCTCTCATACGGACCCACGCTCTGCCACAACGACACTTGTGTTTAAAACGGACAGATGATTTTATTTCTTTTTTTTTTTTTTTTTTTTTTTTTTTTTTTATAAATGTGGAGCACAAACATTTTCTCATGGCAGACGAGCAGAGAAAGAAGCAGCAGTTATATGCATCATTAAATGAGACACTATCAATTCAGACTATCAAACCAGACACAGGCTGTCCACTGCAGCTTCTATGCAATCTGCATATAAACGGAGCAATGCTACCTTAAACACAACGAAACATAATCAGAAGTTGGCCCCCTCTCTAAGAACCGCTTGGGGAATAGAATAATAATAAAAACAATAATAAGAATAAGAAGAAAGATGATGCAGTCCGTGGTGGTCGTACTGGCGGTTACACCGCTGTTCCTCTCTCCAGGTTCTGCTTAATCTCTGCGGTGTATTTGCCGTAGAAGCGCTCGGCCTTCTTATTGAACTTGGCGTTCCTCTCGTTGATGTAGTCGATGTCGGAGTCATCGTTGTAGGCCCTGCGCCGACTGTATTTGGCACGCTTCTCGATTCTGGAAGGAAGACAAGACCGTTAGGAGAGAAGTCTCCCCCTCCCCAAAACACACCTTTTAAAGGCTGTAGGTAGCAAGGCAGCCTACATCCAAATTAGGTCTGATGTTTACATACACTCTTTATGGCATTTGTATACAAGGTAGATACATCATAATTATGCACACAGTACACCGAATATCTGGTGAAGTGTCTTGTTGGAGATGGACTAGATGGCTTTGGGAGCAATCACTCTTTTTGGCAGAACTGGTAGAATTCCAATAAACATACAGGTTTAGGTTCTTTAGTTGGGTTGTCACTATGGCTGGGGGCTCCCTGTGACAGGGCACAGAGCTGGGGAGCTGGTGTTTACCCAGCTGCCCTTTGGTGGCAGTTCAAAGAGGCAGTGGTAAGCTTCACATGTACTGGACGTGTTGGGTCCTTACCCTCCTAGTGTCGGGAACACTCCCTAGTACTAGAGGGAGATACGAATGGGTGGGTTAACTGGCGGTACCCAATATTATTATTGTTTCCTGGCCCAAACACAACTTTTAAGCACAGAAGGTCCAAGACGGACATGCCAAAAACGTAATGTTACCCTACTTTATCCATTCCACAACCACCATTAACATGTGTTTTGGGTTCTCTGTCCTATTGGAACACCCAACTGTGTCCAGGTTGGTTGTGGAAGGAGGCTGTCTGATGGTTTATCTGAGCATTCATTAGTCTATCCACACCGTGCAAGGCATCAGTTTCCCTGGCAGCAAAACAGCCCCAGTGTCACTACCACCTGGTAGCTGGCGCAGTGTTCTCAGGGCTGAATGCATAGAATTCTAATCCTCAGAGTTCCTAAAAACTCAAAAAAAACAACAACAACAAAATGAACATGTGCACCTAAGTTTTCTCTATTAGAAAGATGGTGTAACTCATTTTACCACAGAAAAAGGAACAGTTCAGAGAAATCCTTAAAAAGCCCAACATCGGCATGACATACCGATTTGTGCTGCAGTGCATCATGGTGCATCATGACCAACATGTCAGCATGGGCCTAGATCTGATGTGAATTTGATGGGCTTTTGATTCTGGGTCTCCTGCCAGTGAGGAAATCGGAGGGAGATTCCCTCCTCTTCCCCAGACTCAGCAGCACAGCTGCAGCTCAGAGGAAATTTTATGGGCCGGTCAGAACTGAGATAACGTTACAGCAACATGAAAAGAGCCACATTTCGCGAGCAGCGAGGCTGCCTTCATGTTCGCTCGTTTAAATTTATTTCCACAAATAAGTTCTTAACAGTGGCTGAACCGCTACCAGAGCTTAGGTACTACAAGTGGCAATGATGGGGGTCCAAGCAACACCTACTGTTATGGAGCCAGGACACCACATATGCTGGGCCAAAGTTTAGAATTATGCCACATAACCAAGTTAAAGGGTATATTTACATCTTTAGATGTGACATTTTTTAAACCCTGATACATATGTAATAAGTTTAACCCTATAAAACAAATAGTATTGCTCTTTTAATCTTAAAACCAGCCCATTTAGTCAGTCAGATAGCGGTGTTTTCCACTGGCTTTCCAACAAAACACCACATTTCTGCCCTCAGAATAAATGAAAAGCAAACACCACACAGCTTCTTACCTCACGGATTACAAAGTTTGACTTAACAGAGTCTGTTTCCAGACTCTACGATACACATTTCCTTAACCACACACACACAGCCTCTTAATTCACGGATTACGAGCCTAATGTTTGACTTTGTGACTTTAACAGTGTCAGTCTTCAGACTCAATAAGATACACCTCCTTAACCGCACACACACACAAACTGGCACACATACACACACGCACGCACACATGCATGCAGAGTTTGTTTGAACATCTTCAAAGTGTGGTTGTGCGTCATGCTCTGGCAGCCACAGCCCTGTATAATCTCTCACAGGAGCTAAAAGCAGCTCCCCCAAAACAGAACAGCAGAAAGAGTCTAATCTACTGCAGAGCATGTCCTCCCGCGCACATATATATACACACGCACGCACGCAAATCTACGCATCTATACAGATAAGGATCTGCACGTTTATAGCAGGAGATGAACACAAACAAGAGTGAGGACCAGGGCACACAGACGTGGTCAGAATGTGAGGCACCATAATGTAAATACATCTATCTTAATTGCTGCAGGCTTTTCTGAACTTTCCGACAACGCTAATCAAGGGGTGCAGATGTGCTCTGAAAAGTGGGGGGCCCCCCAAACATCGGTAGGAAGCGGCCTACAAACAGCAATTTACACCAATCAGTCATACCATTAAAACCACCTGCCTAATACTGTGTAGGTCCCCCTCATGCCACCAACACAGCTCCGACAGATCCGACTCCACAAGCACCCTCTCTGAAGGTGTCCTGTGGTCTCTGGCACCAATGTGGTTTTAATGTTATGGCTGATTAGTGTATATAATGATCATTACGCTTCTCTTGAATGCATGCAAGCATATTTAAATGCTTTCAACACAGCTGGTGCTGCCTGCTTATTATTTGAATTTGGCAGCAGTACATGCAGAAGATTAATATGTGAATATTAATATGGGGTAATAAGTATATAAGCTTCCCCTGTAATATGTACAAAGACAAAGCAAAGTATTAAAGACAAGACGGGTGCCCCAAAACTTCTGACAAGCAGCGTATAAACCCAAATAAAAGTTTGTAGGCCTGTCAGATGAAGACCTGAGAACTACGGCTTAACACAGCAACAGAGAAAAATATTTATTAAAAGGGGGGAAGAAAAAAAAAAAAAGTGTGGAAAATGAGAGTACTGATGGGGTTTCAGATACGCCCGGGCCTGGAGTGCCTTCACAGCAGATTAAATCATTGAGTTTTATCTGGGAAACTCATTCAGCACATTAAGCCCATTGTACACCATTAAGAAATATGGGTCCTCACACACGCAAACACAACCCACCCCCCACCCCCAAACACCGCCTCTTACTGTTTCTCCACGTCCTCCTGCATGCGGTCGATGGCCTCTTTGGAGGGCACATGAGTGCCGTGGATCAGGCTGTTGGAGGTGGGATGGAAATCTTCACCACTGTGAAAACAAAACAGGCATAGGAAGGTTATGATCTAAGGGTGTTTCCAAGCCATCGTTACTGATAATCATCATGACCTCATTCTTCACTCCAAATATAGTCAGCAGCATCATCAATAATACTGTCAAGGGAAGGGAAAAATAGCTTCAACCTATGAGAGGGGGAATTTTGTGCCACAGTCATTATAACGTTGCTATACAGTTGTTTACTTAATAAATAATGAATTATTTATCATGTTTTTGTATTTAATTTAACTTGTTTAGAGAATCAATAAAATTGTGTCCAGATTCGACCGTTTATTCAGGGCCACAAACATTTGGGAAAATTGGTCTTCTAGCACCTGTGTGTCTTTCACTGGTAAATAAGCTGCCTTTACCACAGCAATACTCGTAAAAAATACATCGTGAATCCAAAATGTCTGAAAATTTGGTGAATTTGATTGTTAGATGTTAGACACAGATGATTCAGAATCAATTCTAAATGGTCACTAATCGATTCTCTATGTTAATTGACAGAACTCGGTAGTGTGGAAGTGCTGAGATGGACAATCTGCACTCGTTGGGCAGATTGGGCAGTGTCCTGTCTTGAAGCTATCTTACAGACACCGCGATCCCCAAACTCTACAACCAGACCAAAACCAAAACAAAAGCCCTGGAATCGGTGAAGGAAACGGGCCAGACAGCTGTAATGTGATGTGTGGGCGTCCGTTGCCACGGAACCTTACGTCACCATAACTGCGCATTTAATCACAGATGATTGACAGCTAGCGTCTGATGAATGAGAGCCACACGGGTGCAGATCTGGCTGAGCTGCTGAAGAGTGTAGCAGAGGAACGGCAAGAAGAAAGGTTTAGTGTTAGTTACTGATAACGCTTCAGTCTGGCTGCTGCTGCTGAACTGGGCAAATTCCTACATGTGAAAAGCTATGACCATGCGATTACCACGCTTTCCCTCCGCAGCCCAACTGCAAACCCTTCTAGCTGACCAGCCACATCACTTCCATTTGTTTGATTAATAAAAGAAGGAATTCCATTAATCATGGATCATTAAAGATACTTGCAACTGTAATTTATAATGATCCAAATAGCCCAGCTATTCCCAAATTGAGGACACAGGATTAGGATAAATGTGGTACAGGTCATAAAACGTCATTTGGCAGATCGTTCGTTCTTACTATTCCTCCCTCTGTCTTTCGTAGCACTCCATATCAGGCTTGATCTGCTTGGTGAGCCTCTGGTACTGCCGCAGCTGGGCCTCGGCGTATCCTGCGGAGAGAACGAATGAAGGAATGAAACGATCACATAAAAGCAAGTGAGATGACAGTGGAGTGAGAGATCCAGGGCAGACTGCAATTACCTAATTACCAGAACCGATCACAAACAGGTGTCAAAAAAATAAGCTCTGCATGGTTTCATTTCTACATCCTTTAATCTCGCCACATGGTGGCCATACTGGAGAGAGAGAGAAATAATGACTCATGCTAAAGGAAGAACACCCAGTTCAGTTGAAATGCTTCATATGGAGCCTGCTCAAATCCGCTCTTAAGCTGGGCGCAAGCGGCAGGATCGGTGGTCCAATTTTAGCCTCACAAGTCAAATCTCCAAACTCATCTTAGCATTGGTGAAAAGGTACGCATGGTCAGAATGTGTGTGTGTGTGTGTGTGTGTGGAGGGGGTTATCCATATTTCCAACATAGCCCCACAGAGTATGTCAGGGCACGAGCAACTAATAGCTGTTAGAGTTGTATGTGTAAGAACCTTATCTTTTATAATGGTTTAAGGCATGTTTGAGCTCCTAATTCTTTAAATGCTAATTATCCACTGCTCACCTCCCATGCACAAACTCAGCCGTTTTTCATTACTCCTTTCCTAACCACACGAATTCTGAAGACTTCAAGTTTATTCCTGTTTTATCTTTGCACCAGCTAGCTAGCAATCATTTACTTCACCTTGAGTTCATATCCCTGTCTAAAAGCCAGCTGTACCTGCCTTTGTCCTGAGGTTTCCAGCTACTACAATCAGGATCATACAGAGCCCGGCTGTCAAGTCATGGCCACAGTTTAGTAACACGTGGGAATGAGATCCTAAGACGTGATTTTTAAAAATCACATCCCTCAACCTGTCACATTTGACATACAGTTGACTTTTTAAACTCTTGCCTTCACAAAGGTAGGGGTTGGAGCTACTCAGATATGGGGGAAGTACAATTCTAACAAGACGTGTGTTGCAGGTGTGATGCAGGAAGCTGGGCTGACTCTGAACAGTGTGCTGACTGCTCTTAGACAGGCCATATCAAACAGACCTGGATGTATTATTTCACAGTTTGAAGGTTGGTAGGCTCTCCAGATACCCATACGTGAGTGCACAAGCACTGAAAAGGTGTCCCCTTGTATTGTCATGCATTAGCATGCTGGATATGGAAGTGAGTGAGAAGATGTATATACACAAGGGGGGTGTTATAGGCAATGTGTTTAGAGACATTACAGTTTCCTATATTATTTATATTTCAAATACAAATATTGCTATTTAAATCATTTATTTGCAGAAAGGACAACTGCAAACAATATTATATAATAATTATAATACAAAGAAGTTATTATTTGAATTTAAACACAGAGCTAATATGTGAACTTCAAAAAAAAAAAAAAAAAAAAAGGTAAAATAACCTTGAATGCCAATCACAGCTCTCATGTCTTGGCAGGCTCTCCACTAGTTTTTCACATTGCTGTTGGGTGACTTTGTGTCAACTATCTATCTCTCTCTCTCTCTCTCTCTCTCACACTCATACATACATACATACATACACATACATACATACACATATATATATATATATATATATATATATATATATATATATAGTATAAAGTAATGGTGCCGAGCATGCTACTGTAAGATACTAATTGCTAGTCCTAAGCCTAAATTACCATTTAATCAGATGACCAGAGTAATCTCTCACCTGAAAAGCCAGGATCAGGGTTTTTCTTCTTTTTCTTCCTCTCCCATCGTTCTGCATCCTCCGCGCTGATCTCCAACAGTTTCACGCGCTCGTAGTCCTCCCCACGTTCGGCACATTCCTAACAGAGACATATGTGAGCTGCTTTAACTGGGAGTTTTGTGACACAGAAGAGCTCTGAATTACCTTAACTTATATTTGGACTTGTGCAGGACAACCAGGGTGCATGATAATGCAGTATGACTATATATTTTTGGAATCTGTGAATGGTCTAAAAGGCCATTCTCACGAGACTGAACTGTAAATTACTGCTTCAATAACGGCTTACAGTAAAACAGTCTTTGATGAAAAGTTTAATATTGCCCAGATTGACATGTGATACACTGGGCTGCATCACATGAAACACAGTTTTCAGTGCGTTCTCAGAAGTTGGCAAGTCTTGTGCACAAATAAACAGAGCAGCTTGTTGTTTTTATGAACTATCACATCATTTTGAAATGGAACCCACCCACCCCCTTTAGTGACAAACTGGACCTGATGTACAAGCTGTGGTTTACTGGTGTGATAAACTGGTGCGATAAACTGGTGCATTTATTCACACTGATTAATCACATTAAAAACAAGTTCTAAAATAGTTTAAAAATACATACTCCACTCATTTTTACTTTCAGAAATGCTCTACTCTAGAGCAATTTACTGAGATTGACCACTTTTCTGCTCCAATTCTAAACACATATTGGGATATAGATATATTGGGAGCCCAGAGGACCAGCTTGAGAACTAATGACATTTTAACTTGGGACCCCTGGTTCGTATCGCCACCTCTATAAAGAAGCCCAGTTGGCAAGATCTGGAATGTTAATGTCGCAACCACTTACTCGAGCAGAATTATAGAACAGATAAAGGCCAAAATATTAAAAACCGGGCTTATGCACTGATCCAACATCTCTCCTGATATCTGTTTTGCACAACCAAGAGCACCAATCTCACACTACTGCTCTCCATAAGGACCAGTTTGGTCTCAAGCGTAGAAATTCTCTGAGTCACAAGAAGCCAGCCAACCGCTTCTACTTGAACTGCTACTGGTGCTGAACATGTTTGGAAGACAACATTAACTTCCACTGTTACAAATGTACTCTCTGGAACAGCCAGTTACAGATGGCTGTGGCATCATTAGGGACTGAACTCATGATCTCCCACACTAACGCTTAGTTGTGCACTCTTTCTTATAGTCTTGTAGAAGTTTTAGGGAGCCAACAAGCATTTTAAAAAAATTAGAATTGGTCTAGGCTGTTTAATGGGGCTTGTAACCGTGCCATTGCCATGCTGGTATACTAAAAAGGGCACCACTACACAATGCTTTTGCAACAGTTCTAAAACTTCATGATGCAGTGCGCTTCACCAACCTACCTTCTTCTTCTGGCCCACCATTAGCTCATACTCGAGTCGGGCTTTTTTTGCCTCCCAGTTTGAGGGAAGCTTCAGCCTCTTGTCTTCCTCCACCACCTCCTGATGATTCAGCTTACGGGCCTCATTCTACGAAACAGGGTATGTATAAAGACTTGCTAACAACAGTGACTGGGAGAGCCAGTGAAGGACAATAAACTCATTGTAAAGATCCAAAAAGTTTAACATGGTGCGTTATCATGCTGGAAGTAACGGAGAGAAGGTGGTTAAACTGTGGTCATAAAGGGATGCACATGGTCAGGCCAAGATTGATCAATATTAAATGACCCAAGGCAGGTTGGATACATGAACGCTTGATGTTGGAGCAAAATGCTTACCAACTCAAGGAGGTCCAACTGATACTGTACTAATTCACACAGTTCAAGGCATGAATTAAAAACACTTCTACAGCCATTTTCTAAGCTTTACTTCAGAGCAGGGGTGGGC
Organism: Salminus brasiliensis; assembly: GCF_030463535.1. Classification (NCBI taxonomy): domain Eukaryota; kingdom Metazoa; phylum Chordata; class Actinopteri; order Characiformes; family Bryconidae; genus Salminus; species Salminus brasiliensis. Next base: position 5,133,041 of record NC_132881.1, on the reverse strand, counting down.
AACGGGGGCCAGAGTCTGGCACAGTTTGTTGATTTTCCGGCTCTAACAGACATACTAAACTAGGGATGCACCGATCCATCTTTTTCTGTTCCGATACAGATAACGATACACAAACTTTGCGAATCTGTCGATACCCGATACTGATCTGATACCATTGCTGAAATACTAAGCTAAACCTCAATATCTGGAAGAGACTTAAGGCATCAGGGCTGATATAATCATTACTTTACTAACTTTGTAAAACAAACCATAACAAATGAATGCAGATATAAATGAACCCAGTTTCTGTTTATTGGTCACTAAAATTAATAACTGTGCTGGACCTCAATGCCACAACGTTATTTTAAAATTCGAAGTCTGTGAGACTAAAGCGGAGCTTGCAGCTCCTTCCATCCGTGGTTCTCTTTATGGAAGACAAGCTGGATTACTTGCTGATAGTTAATGGCGGGTCGAGGGCACCATGCTGGTTATATGGGGGAAGTCTAGCTGTTTGCTGACCCTGGGTTATGAAGCCTAAAATACTGGTGGTGCGAGAATCGGTGTGAGACCGATTACCCAATAATTATCCAATACTGGATCCAGCTAATTTTGTTATTGTGGCCGATATCCGATCCTAGCATCGGATCGGTGCATCCCTATACTAAACCTGGCGATTAACAGGAGTTGAAGTGTGCTTCAGCAGGAATCCGGCCCTCCAGGACCAAAACTGACCACACCTGCTGAGCAACAAGCACACCATCGTATACGCATGGTTATGAAATCATGATGATATGCTTGCAGTCGTACCCTTTTGAAATGAAGCTCTCTGAACTTCCTCAGCCTTTCCTCTCTCTTCTGGGATGTCACAGTCTCGGTGGGCTCGTCATCAACAACTGGCGCAGACACCTTTCGGAGAGAACACAAGGCAGCTGGACTAAGATTCGGGGTTGTGATACAGCATGTGAAGTGTCACAATTAAGCAATCCAGCCAGACCAATCTGGTGTGTCCAGCTTATCTGATTTTATCTTGTGAGCTGCAAAAAAGGGAGCTGAAACAGCTGCATCATAAAGATAACATCAGTTTGAAAGAGCCTGTATGGTCCTCATGAAAACAGAAGGCACTGTTCTGAGCAACAATTTGAGGTTACAGCAAATGCCTTTAAGATATTGCCGTGGAAGGTGTTAAATTCCTATTAAAGCTCCCCCACAGAAAGCTACTAAATGAAACTGTTAGAGATATTCTGCCTCAGAGTTTTGTGATGATCAATGCAGGCACAGATTTAAAACCTTGGAACAGTAGAAGAGAAGAGCATGCAAACTGTATAATATGGACAAAACTATTGGGACACTAGATCATTCATTTTTTCTTCTGAAATCAAAGGTATTAAAAGTAACTGTTGGAGTAACTATCTCAACTGTCCAGGGAAGAAGGCTTTCGACTAGATCTTGATATTGCTGTGAGCATCTGATTGCATTGAAAGCATTACTGAGATCGGGATGTTGGCTGAAGCACTTTCCTATTTCCTATTTTTTTCTATTGGCAGTACTTCTCTACATGGACTAGACAAGCTGTGTGTGTATTTGCACATCTGTGTCAGCAATGGGTACAACTTAAAGTAGCTGAATGCATTCATTAGAAGGTGCTAGAAGGTTAGAGGCTGTAGCTTTAATACAGTCCTGAGTTGGGGGGGGGGAGACTGTAGCTTTAATACAGTCCTGAGTTAGGGGGGGGGGGAGACTGTAGCTTTAATACAGTCCTGAGTTAGGGGGGGGGGGGCTGTAGCTTTAATACAGTCCTGAGTTAGGGGGGGGAGACTGTAGCTTTAATACAGTCCTGAGTTAGGGGGGGGGGGCTGTAGCTTTAATACAGTCCTGAGTTAGGGGGGGGAGACTGTAGCTTTAATACAGTCCTGAGTTAGGGGGGGGGGGGGGACTGTAGCTTTAATACAGTCCTGAGTTAGGGGGGGGGGGAGACTGTAGCTTTAATACAGTCCTGAGTTAGGGGGGGGAGGCTGTAGCTTTAATACAGTCCTGAGTTAGGGGGGGGAGGCTGTAGCTTTAATACAGTCCTGAGTTAGGGGGGGGGGGGGAGGCTGTAGCTTTAATACAGTCCTGAGTTAGGGGGGGGGGGGGAGACTGTAGCTTTAATACAGTCCTGAGTTAGGGGGGGGGGGGAGACTGTAGCTTTAATACAGTCCTGAGTTAAGGGGGGGGGGGGCCTGTAGCTTTAATACAGTCCTGAGTTAGGGGGGGGGGGAGACTGTAGCTTTAATACAGTCCTGAGTTAGGGGGGGGGGGACTGTAGCTTTAATACAGTCCTGAGTTAGGGGGGGGGGGGACTGTAGCTTTAATACAGTCCTGAGTTAGGGGGGGGGGGAGGCTGTAGCTTTAATACAGTCCTGAGTTAGGGGGGGGGGACTGTAGCTTTAATACAGTCCTGAGTTAGGGGGGGGGGGGGAGACTGTAGCTTTAATACAGTCCTGAGTTAGGGGGGGGGGGGCCTGTAGCTTTAATACAGTCCTGAGTTAGGGGGGGGGGGGACTGTAGCTTTAATACAGTCCTGAGTTAGGGGGGGGGGGAGGCTGTAGCTTTAATACAGTCCTGAGTTAGGGGGGGGGGACTGTAGCTTTAATACAGTCCTGAGTTAAGGGGGGGGGGGGCCTGTAGCTTTAATACAGTCCTGAGTTAGGGGGGGGGGGGACTGTAGCTTTAATACAGTCCTGAGTTAGGGGGGGGGGGGAGGCTGTAGCTTTAATACAGTCCTGAGTTAGGGGGGGGGGACTGTAGCTTTAATACAGTCCTGAGTTAGGGGGGGGGGGGGGAGACTGTAGCTTTAATACAGTCCTGAGTTAGGGGGGGGGGGAGACTGTAGCTTTAATACAGTCTTGAGTTAGGGGGGGGGGGAGACTGTAGCTTTAATACAGTCCTGAGTTAGGGGGGGGGGGAGGCTGTAGCTTTAATACAGTCCTGAGTTAGGGGGGGGGGAGACTGTAGCTTTAATACAGTCCTGAGTTAGGGGGGGGGGGGAGACTGTAGCTTTAATACAGTCCTGAGTTAGGGGGGGGGGGGAGACTGTAGCTTTAATACAGTCCTGAGTTAGGGGGGGGGGGGGGGGGCTGTAGCTTTAATACAGTCCTGAGTTAGGGGGGGGGAGACTGTAGCTTTAATACAGTCCTGAGTTGGGGGGGGGGGGCTCTAGCTTTAATACAGTCCTGAGTTAGGGGGGGGGGGGGCTGTAGCTTTAATACAGTCCTGAGTTAGGGGGGGGAGACTGTAGCTTTAATACAGTCCTGAGTTAGGGGGGGGAGGCTGTAGCTTTAATACAGTCCTGAGTTAGGGGGGGGGGGAGGCTGTAGCTTTAATACAGTCCTGAGTTAGGGGGGGGGGGCTGTAGCTTTAATACAGTCCTGAGTTAGGGGGGGGGGGGAGACTGTAGCTTTAATACAGTCCTGAGTTAAGGGGGGGGGGGGCCTGTAGCTTTAATACAGTCCTGAGTTAGGGGGGGGGGGGAGGCTGTAGCTTTAATACAGTCCTGAGTTAGGGGGGGGGGACTGTAGCTTTAATACAGTCCTGAGTTAGGGGGGGGGGGGAGACTGTAGCTTTAATACAGTCTTGAGTTAGGGGGGGGGGGAGACTGTAGCTTTAATACAGTCCTGAGTTAGGGGGGGGGGGAGGCTGTAGCTTTAATACAGTCCTGAGTTAGGGGGGGGGAGACTGTAGCTTTAATACAGTCCTGAGTTAGGGGGGGGGGGGAGACTGTAGCTTTAATACAGTCCTGAGTTAGGGGGGGGGGGGAGACTGTAGCTTTAATACAGTCCTGAGTTAGGGGGGGGGGGGGGGAGACTGTAGCTTTAATACAGTCCTGAGTTAGGGGGGGGGGGAGGCTGTAGCTTTAATACAGTCCTGAGTTAGGGGGGGGGGGGAGACTGTAGCTTTAATACAGTCCTGAGTTAGGGGGGGGGGGGGGGCTGTAGCTTTAATACAGTCCTGAGTTAGGGGGGGGGGAGACTGTAGCTTTAATACAGTCCTGAGTTAGGGGGGGGAGACTGTAGCTTTAATACAGTCCTGAGTTAGGGGGGGGGGGGGAGACTGTAGCTTTAATACAGTCCTGAGTTAGGGGGGGGGGAGACTGTAGCTTTAATACAGTCCTGAGTTAGGGGGGGGAGACTGTAGCTTTAATACAGTCCTGAGTTAGGGGGGGGGAGACTGTAGCTTTAATACAGTCCTGAGTTAGGGGGGGGGGAGGCTGTAGCTTTAATACAGTCCTGAGTTAGGGGGGGGAGACTGTAGCTTTAATACAGTCCTGAGTTAGGGGGGGGGGGGGAGACTGTAGCTTTAATACAGTCCTGAGTTAGGGGGGGGGGGAGACTGTAGCTTTAATACAGTCCTGAGTTAGGGGGGGGGGGGCTGTAGCTTTAATACAGTCCTGAGTTAGGGGGGGGGGGAGACTGTAGCTTTAATACAGTCCTGAGTTAGGGGGGGGGGCTGTAGCTTTAATACAGTCCTGAGTTAAGGGGGGGGGGGGCCTGTAGCTTTAATACAGTCCTGAGTTAGGGGGGGGGGGCTGTAGCTTTAATACAGTCCTGAGTTAGGGGGGGGGAGACTGTAGCTTTAATACAGTCCTGAGTTAGGGGGGGGGAGGCTGTAGCTTTAATACAGTCCTGAGTTAGGGGGGGGGGGAGGCTGTAGCTTTAATACAGTCCTGAGTTAGGGGGGGGGGGGAGACTGTAGCTTTAATACAGTCCTGAGTTAGGGGGGGGAGACTGTAGCTTTAATACAGTCCTGAGTTAGGGGGGGGAGGCTGTAGCTTTAATACAGTCCTGAGTTAGGGGGGGGAGGCTGTAGCTTTAATACAGTCCTGAGTTAGGGGGGGGGGGGCTGTAGCTTTAATACAGTCCTGAGTTAGGGGGGGGGGGGGGGAGGCTGTAGCTTTAATACAGTCCTGAGTTAGGGGGGGGGGGGGGGGGCTGTAGCTTTAATACAGTCCTGAGTTAGGGGGGGGGGGGGGGACTGTAGCTTTAATACAGTCCTGAGTTAGGGGGGGGGGGAGGCTGTAGCTTTAATACAGTCCTGAGTTAGGGGGGGGGGGGGAGACTGTAGCTTTAATACAGTCCTGAGTTAGGGGGGGGGGGGAGACTGTAGCTTTAATACAGTCCTGAGTTAGGGGGGGGGGGGGGGACTGTAGCTTTAATACAGTCCTGAGTTAGGGGGGGGGGGAGGCTGTAGCTTTAATACAGTCCTGAGTTAGGGGGGGGGGGGAGACTGTAGCTTTAATACAGTCCTGAGTTAGGGGGGGGGGGCTGTAGCTTTAATACAGTCCTGAGTTAGGGGGGGGGGGGGGGACTGTAGCTTTAATACAGTCCTGAGTTAGGGGGGGGGGGGGGAGACTGTAGCTTTAATACAGTCCTGAGTTAGGGGGGGGGGGGCTGTAGCTTTAATACAGTCCTGAGTTAGGGGGGGGGGGAGGCTGTAGCTTTAATACAGTCCTGAGTTAGGGGGGGGGGGGGGCTGTAGCTTTAATACAGTCCTGAGTTGGGGGGGGGGGGGCTGTAGCTTTAATACAGTCCTGAGTTGGGGGGGGAGGGGGGGGGGGCAGCTAACGTTAGCCAGTTAGCTAACGGTCCGCCCGAAAGCATACACGAAGGAAAAGCTGGGTTTTAACGTCTACGACAACTTTTCTCAAAGCTACTCGACGCTACACAAGTTTAAAACCACGCAGAAACTGTATAAGGGCTGTAAAAACAGAGTAAATCAACGTGTTGTGTGAATTTCTGTGGTGTTCTTACCTCTGTGCCGGACGCCATGTTCACAACACCCGTAAACAGAGACCTCAGCCCGCTTCCTCGAGTGTCCGGAGGAAACCTGCCTGTGGAAGCTATAGTTCCTACCCCGCAGGTTCGGGGATTGGGTTGAAGGAATTTCTCTATTAAAAAAAATTAACATGTGTTTTTTCCTCAAATTTTCTATAATAAAATTGCATGGGCTATATCATTTTATATTTATTTATGTCGTTATTTATTCTACTTTTGCTAAATACCTGGTTTATTTAGTCATTAATAATTCTCTATATAAATAGAAAGTAATTAATATGTATACACTTGACAAAAGTTTGACACAATTCAGCATTTAATAAATAAATAGTAATTCATATAGTCATGAAATACAGTTAATTCTACAAAAGTTTACATGTGATAAATAAATAGAAATTAATATGGCCATGAAATACACTTATTTTTATAAATACATCTATATTTAATAAATACATTATATTTATTATAGGAATTAAATATTTAATTTGACAAGAAGTCTATATTTAATAAATTAGTCATAAAATACCCCCCCCCCTTTTTATTTTTTTATTTATTTTTTTACAAAATTCTACATAATAAATATATAGTAATTAATATAGTCATGAAATAGAGTTAATTCTACAAAAAATCTACATTTAATAAATACATAGTAATTAATAGTCATGAAATGTAATTTTACAAAAATTCTACATTTAATAAATAAATAGTCAATAATATAATAATAATAATAATAATAATAATAATTCTACATGTATACATTCAATAAATATATAGTAATTAATACATTGAAGTGATTCTAAAAATTCCTTTATTCTATTCAATTAGATTGTGTGTGAATGTAATTTAAAAATGTATAGTTATAATCTGATATTAATTAATTTCCCTAGAATTAAAAGTAATGTATTAAGAAAATATAATAGTTTTATTTTATTATCATACTGAATACTTTCATAATACTACAATCATTCTGGCTATGTCACCTACACAGTAAACACATGAATGTGTATTTCCCTAGAATTAAAGTAATGCACCTAAAGGTCTCTAACATCACTGCCAGAAGAGCTGAGCCCACACCCAGGTGATGAAGCACGCCGAATGCTGATTTCGACAGTTTATCAACTTCAGTTAATGGCTAAGCAGAAAGGATGAACCCAGTCAAAAGACTTCACACAGTGAGCCTCTCACCCCCTCTCCAATGCTCCACTAGCGCTAACGTGCGGCCCTGGCCTACCACGGCCACTTTTCCTGCAGATTATTGTTGTTATAATTAGGAGCGCTCTTTCTGAGGATGTAATTAAGTGGAGTTTACAGCGTTAGATTAAAGCAATCTCCAGATCACAGGCGATGCTAATGGACTGATGCGCTCTGACTGTGAGCCAGATGGAAGCGTTACAGCCGTAGCACGACAAAACACAGCTAAGCACAGGGGATCCAGACCCCCTCCAGCTCCCGCCTCGGTGTCCCTGCACTCAGGGTGCAAGAAATGTAACCCTCCTTCACACTTCCTTTTAATGTTCATCCAAATTTCACCCCAAATATAACTCCCACCACTAGCCTGGACCCCTCCTACTTTACAGTGCTACCAGTGCTGGGAGGCCGAAGGCTAGCACATGCTCCTCACATGAAGCCAGCTAACCACAATTGGGTAGGGTCCACTCACTGGCCACTTTATTAGAAACACCAACTTTGTACTTCTACTCACTGGGCACTTTATTAGAAACCCCTACTCTTGTGCTCCCACTTACTGGCCACTTTATTAGAAACCCCTACTCTTGTGCTCCCACTTACTGGCCACTTTATTAGAAACCCCTACTCTTGTGCTCCCACTTACTGGCCACTTTATTAGAAACACCTACTCTTGTGCTCCCACTAACTGGCCACTTTATTAGAAACCCCTACTCTTGGGCTCCCACTTACTGGCCGCTTTATTAGAAACACCAACCTCAAGCGTCTGTTAATTGGCCATTTTATTAGAAACACCTACTCTTGTGCTCCCACTAACTGGCCACTTTATTAGAAACATCTACCTTGTACTTCCAATTACTGGCCACTTTATTAGAAACACCAACCTCGTGCATCTGTTAACTGGCCATTTTATTAGAAACACCTACCTTGTACTTACACCCACTGGCCACTTTATTAGTAACCCCTACTCTAATGCTTCCACTTACTGGCCATTTTATTAGAAACATCTACCTTGTACTTCCACTTACTGGCCACTTTATTAGAAACCCCTATTTTTATGTTCCCACTTACTGGCCATTTTATTAGAAACATCTACCTTGTACTTCCAATTATTGGCCACTTTATTAGAAACCCCTACTCTTGTGCTCCCACTTACTGGCCACTTTATTAGAAACACCAACCTCGTGCATTTGTTAACTGGCCATTTTATTAGAAACACCTACCTTGTACTTACACCCACTGGCCACTTTATTAGTAACCCCTACTCTAATGCTTCCACTTGCTGGCCACTTTATTAGAAACATCTACTCTTGTGCTCCCACTAACTGGCCATTTTATTAGAAACATCTACCTTGTACTTCCAATTACTGGCCACTTTATTAGAAACACCAACCTCGTGCATCTGTTAACTGGCCATTTTATTAGAAACACCTACCTTGTACTTCCACTCACTGACCACTTTATTAGACCCCCCCCTCCATACTGCATGCAGAATGCTTGCATGATCTCCACACTAGCAGGACTACCATGAAGGCTGGCAGTAATGTAAAGCAAAGAAATGTGCTGGTTAGCATTTATGCAAATTCTTTAATACATATTTCCATTGTGAATTTCTTGCCACCCGGTGTTGCAGCGCACTCAGGAAGCAGCTCGTACAGCTGCCCGACATCTGCTAGAGCACGAGCATCGTGGCCAATAACATCATTCCATTTCCTTAATTACTATTTCTGCAATTTCCGCAGCCAATGAGCGAGGCCTTATTAATGCCGAGCCAAATCAAACACGACCCCCGGACTCCGCTAGCTGCCGCGCCATGAGCCGGCCTGTGCCAACACACGCCCCACCGGCAGACTCGCACTGCTGCTGGCTGCTTGTACGGCCTCTGTGAGGCGTCCTTTCATGCTTCCGTTCACGCCCATTTAAGAAAATGAATTGCTACTGACTTTGGCTTTATTACCACCCCCCAGATTTAGCCCTCTAACATAACCAGTAGATCTGAGGCCTCAGACATGCTCGTTCACACATGTTCCTCTGTGCACCGTTAGCTTTACCTCACTTTCATTATTTAACTAATAAGGACAATACACACTGCGGTACACGCCAATTTCACACAGCTAATTTCCATCTGAACACACAGACACTCACTGGCCACTTTATTGGAAACACCCACCATGTGATTCCACTCACTGAGCACTTTTTATTAGAAACACCTACACTATATGGACAAAAGTATTTGGACAACTGCTCATTCATGGGTACTTCCACGTAGTAGCTGTCTCTACTGTCCAGGGAAGAAGTCTTTCTACTAGATTGTGGAAGAGCATTGCTGCGATGATTTGATTGCATTTACCTACAAGGGCATTATTGAGGTCAGCATGACCCCACTTCATCCCCGACTCCCCATTTCATCCCGAAAGTATTGGATGAACCACCAACCATCACTTCAGAGAACACAGTCCCACTGGTCCACAGCTCAATGCTGAGGGGGGGGGGGGGGGGGGGGTCTACTCACTGGCCACTTTATTGGAAACACTTGCCTTATACTTCCACTCACTGGCCAATTTAGAACCCCCCTTTACTATATTGACAAAAGTATTGGGACACCTGCTCATTCATGGTTTCTTTCAAAATGAAGGTGCTATTTTTGTTGGAGCAGCTGTCTCTACTGTCCAGACAGTTGTCCACTTACCTAATTTGTGCTTCCATTGACTGGACACTTTATTAGAAACATCTATCTTGTGTTTGTGACCCACTGATTCATCAGGGGTATTTGAATTACCCCCCGTTATTCGAGTCTCCAGCAGGGTGGACAGGGGTTTGAACTGGGGTATGCAGTGCAGAGAAATGGGAAGTGTGCTTAGATATGTGTGAATGAAAACAGTCTTATCAGTCTGTGGTGCGATTATCTAAGGTTTTCACGGCATCAGATATGTCCCTTTCAGCAGCTCCAAAGACTGTCATTAGCGGTGGCCGCTAGGCACACATGAGTACAACTGGCTCACGGATAACTCCGTAATTACGGAATTAGTTACATACGCAACTACGAAAAACACCATTGTGGTCAAGCGTAGCTGTGATGTTGTGCTATATGCAAAGCATGACGTTGTGGGTCACATGCCATCAGAGGAGAATACTCAGAACACTGCATCTACACTTGCCAGAACCTTCTTGCTCGTCAGTTCGAACGACTGTACGTAAGTAACTTACCAAGGTCTGGAAGAAGACCCACACTCATCTGCGAGGGAACTGGTTCAGGTGGTCGGGAAAACCCCAAAGAAAACCCCGAAAGAACTACCAAGCCACAGGCCTGCCATGAACTGGAAGCTGCTGGAACAGCAGTGTCACCGTCTACAGTCAAGCTACTGTTACACTGCCACGTTCTGAGAAGCTGCCGTCCAAGAAAAGAAGCCCCTGCTCCAAAATCCACACACATGGACAAAGTAAAAAGGTTTTATGGAAAGTGCCGGGTAGCCAGCTCTGATGCATCGACTAGCAGACAGCCGTGCCGGCCAGCATCACACTGAAGTGATGTGAGGATGGGGAGCGAGCCACCTACCCCACCTGGAGAGAGCAAGGCCAATTGTGCTCTCTCTGGCTCTGGCTACTGATGGCGGGGGGCGGCATGACCCTGGGATTCGAACCAGCGAACTTCAGTATAATCTTTTTAAGTCATTAGCCAGACGGTTGAAAGTTGGACACAGTAGTGAAATGGATAAAGCAAGCTTCCATGAAGCTTTTGGAAAGGCCTTCCCAAAGTCCAGACCTCAACCCTATCAAAACTACGGGGCCTGTGCTTAACAATCGGGTCCATGCCGGGAAACCAACAAACTCTGAGTTTCAAATAGCCAACCAGATTTCTGCCAGAAGCATCCCCACAGCACCACACTACCACCACCATGTTTGGCAGCTGGTATGCTGTTCTTACTGTGGGAGGCAGTGACTTGGATCTACATGTCCAAATGTTTGTGGACACCCCTTCTAATGAATGCATTCAGCTACTTAAAGTTGCACCCATTGCTGACTTCAAATACACACACACATACAGCTTGTCTAGTTCTTGTAGAGAAGTATTGTCAACCTACTGACACCATGCCTAATGCCAGACATGGGCTAAAGGGGTATCAATTTTAGCTACCAAAAGCCGAAATCTAGTCAGGGTACAACCTGCTATGGGATGTTTAACCTAATATTAGGTGTGTCTGCCAGACAGAATGTTCCCTGACCTCCATCCTGCAGAATGACAGAAGAAGACACATCAATAGGGGGTGCTGTGCAACCCTTAATGAGGAGGACGAGGGCTGCTCTAAGCCACATTAGAAAGCATGGCCTTCAGTGCGGCCCGTGCATAATCATTCATCCACAGCAAATGCACATGATAGAGCAAATGCTGTGAATTCCGCCAGAATAAAAGCACTACCATCATGCTGTCAAGTCTCCTGACTCAACTCTCCTCTCAACAGCTGGTCCAGTCCCTGATCCTCTGTGTCTTCAAAAGGGATGAAAACAAACACTTACTCACACGCTAACATCCAAGAAGCGCTCTCTCGCTCTCACTCTCTCTCTCGTGTTCTTTTCCGTCCTTCTCCCTCTCTCTGACCTTAATTAGATGGTGCGCTTCGAACCCTGCTGAACAATAGGCCGTTGTGGAGGTTTGCATTGAGAGGCCACCGTGCCAACAGCCCGTGGACACGCAGCTGTGGGGTAACGCAGCCTCCTATCTCGGCCTGTATCAATACGGAGAATTGCAGAGCAGATCAAATGAAGAGGAGAGAGAGAGAGAGAGAGAGAGAGGGCCACTGTCAAGTCATGTTCCTCATACAGCCAACTCTTGATTCAGGGGCAAAAAAATGGACCAAGACATTGCTTTGTCCCGTATTTCCTGCCTGCAGTGGTTTTACAGCAAAAGCTGTCGATTCCCAAGCTGTTTCTAAAGCTTCCAAGTTCACTGAAGTCTCACATCCTGAGCTGACCGTGGAACAAGATGCTCATTGATGGGAGCGTTTCTCCGAGAGCAAGCTTGTCCTGATGTCTCATCTATATATAGGTCCATATTTTCCTCTCAGTGGACAATCTCCATTCAGAATGTCCAGGACTTTCACATTACTGTGGGGGACTGTGGAGGGCTTACTCAGCATCTCAGTGGGGTTTGAGTAATGAATTTCTTGACTTGGCCACTCCAGAATTCATGGTTCCATCAAATAAGACAAGTCACCCAGGCCCTGAAGCAGCAAAGCATCCCCACAAACCACCACACTACCACCACCATGTTTGACAGCTGGTATGCTGTTCTTACTGTGGGAGGCAGTGAGTTGGATCTACATGTCCAAATGTTTGTAGACACCCCATTAAATGAATGCATTCAGCTACTTAAAGTTGCACCCATTGCTGGCTTCAAATACACACACACACAAACACACATACAGCTTGTCTAGTTCCTGTAGTATTGTCAACCTACTGACACTATGCCTAAAGCCAGGCGTGGGCTAAAGGGGTATGAATTCCCCCAGTAGCATTGAGCTGTGGAGCAGTGGAAGAACTGTGTCCTCTGGAATAATGGATGGTGCTCCATTGAGTACTTTTATGATGAGTTAGGGAGTTGGGAGTGAGGTGGGGTGGTGGTCATCCAACATCATGCCCTCACACTTGTCACTGAATGCAATCAAAACCTCACAGCAATGCTCCAAAGTCTAGTAGAAAGTCTTCTTCCCTGGGCAGTAAAGACCACCAAAGGCAGGATAGACCCTTTAAAATAGCCCTGGATTTAAAAGAAACAGGACGTGCAGAGGTGTCTGAATACTTTTGTCCACATAGTGTAGAAACTTTGGATTAGTAGCCAGGAGCTGTTTGTTTCCTGCAAACTTTAGCATTTAACAGTTTCAGTTGACATTGTTTTACATCGTTCTCCAGCTATTGTATGCTACCCTTAAAAATAGGGTTCTTGACGGTTCCTTTGGTAATGGTTCTATGTAGAACTGGCAACTCAGAGAACCGTGCAGATTGTTAAATGGTTCGATTCCTGATGAAATGGCTCACTTTTTTCACAGATAGGTTTAAAAATGCTGCTAGTCAAAGAACCCTTCCTTAGTACTATCTAGAACCCTATTTATGTAGAGTGTGGAATTTGAAGACGTTAAAGGCCAAGACCAAGACCAAGAAAAGATTTTGAGGCCAAGACCAAAAGGCATAGCTGGCCAGAGCTGAACCACTGAAAACCACATGTGTACAAATTAGCTTAGCACTGCTGTGTGTTTTGGTTTCGTATAGAATTTAAGAATTACATAAATACATGATTCATATTTGCACTAACATGGAGCATAAAATAGCCTAGGCCTACAAACCGCAATTGCGAGCGCTGACTGAGGTGCATGACTGCTTTGGCTCGTGCGAACACTACCCAATGCTCTGACCCAAACTGAACCACACCTATTCAAATAAATGCTGATGAATAAATGAAATAAACACGAGCAACCAGAGGCCTGCTGTGTAAGAAGGTTCCTGTGGAATCCTATTCGGGTTTGTATCTCACCGTTAATCTACAGGAACCCGCCGGGAGTGAGGAATAGAATAGTTTTAAAGATGCAGAGCCACATCCAGGAAGATCTGCTCTGACTGCTCCGGCCCGCCAAGGGCCTCTTCCTAACCCGCAGTGGTTAACTGCTCCTGGCACACGCGCTGGAGCTCAGTGCGGGTTATTAGAAAGCCACCAGAGCCAGCCGTGATGTGCCAAACCATGGCTCATGAGCTCACTTCCCCTCCCCAGTTACGGTGGTTTGGGATTGGCCCCCGGTTGCCGTGGCGGTGCATGCCCCAGTCGGAGTCCGCAGGGCCTGCCAAAACGGGATGCCTATTACAATCTTCCTCATCCTTTTTTGGCCTCTCTGTGCTCTGCTCCCTTTTTTTTGTTGTTAACCGACTTTCCATCTGAGGAAAACCTTTCTATGGTTCGAATTGTATGATTATCACTGTTACAGTAAAAACAAATATATATATACACCCAGACTTTGCCTTTTTTGCAAACTAAAGTCACGCAGGACCCTAAACCACACTGCTAATTCCACCCAACCTTAATTGGAGGTCTGGGTTTGAGCTTGTATTTACGCTGTGGTGACTATGATGCCCCCAATGCCGGACTGGTCCACCTGACATTATAGTTGGCCTTCTGTCACCCATGTGGTTACCTCCATGAAATGCTTTCCATCATTACTACAAAAATGACCTTCTTCCTCACAAAAGTGGAGCTGTTTATTAAATGCTAGGTTGCTGACATTGGCTACTGTCAAGCATTAGCTACTGGGGGACCATTTGGTCTACGGAAGCAGTCAGCTTCACATGAAGGCCGTGGCAGCTCCAGCTACTTTGCTGCAAGGGCAACCTTCTGGGCGAAGAACCACTTGGGCCAACAATTAGCCTGCTAAATGATTTGATCTATCAATAGAACCTAACGACAGCAGGGTGGTTGTTGATGCCTAGTGTTTGTTAGCAATGTTAACCATAGCACAGTTCAGATAACACTAACTAAATTACCTGTGACTGGAGAGTTTAGCTAGCTAGCATATAGGGCCCTATTTACATTTACATTTATGGCAAGAGCGACATACAAGGTTATTCATATTACAGATGTGGGCCAATGTAGTGTTAGGAGTCTTGCCCAAGGACTCTTATTGGTGTAGCACAGCACAGTCACCCAGACTGGGAATCGAACCCTGGTCTCCCACATGGTGTTGTAACTCAGTGGCAGGTAGTGGTGTTATCTGTTGCGCCACACCAACCACCAACCTATCTTACACCCTGTGCATGGTAAAGGTAAGGGTACACATATTTGTCACTGTACTGTACAGCGAACTGTACTTGCTCAAGGGCCCAACAGGGGCAGCTTGCAGAGCCCGGGAATCGAACCCACAACGGCACAGAGCTCTAACCGCTGAGCCACCACTGCGTCATGATGCTCATTGCTATCTTACACCCCCTAAGATAGAACTCTTGTGCTTATTAGCAACGTTAGCCTCATTTCTCCAGCACATTTGGACACCGAAGAAAGTCTGGTCTGATTAAATAGACGTAAGCAAAGATGTAAACACCAGATGACCTCACCTGAAATTTAACCTCCAACTAAAACCTAAAATTGGAGTTGGAGTGAGTTATATTGACCTCTTTTTAGACTGGACCTTTCTTTCTGAGCTTTTTCTGACCACATACTATAGCCTAAACTCTAGACTAAACTTTGTTTTTATGTTACATATTAATGCATTCATAAATAAATACAGAAACATTCAAAAGCCAAGCTTAAGCATACACCCGAAAAAACAGGCTTTTATAGATACCCTTCTCCGGCCTATGACAGATGATTTAGTGAGGGTCAGTACCACAGGCTATTTCCAGCAGCTACTGTATACCCAGAGAATCCAATTCAGAGAGAGAGAGAGAGATTGTTTATTTATGTAATAATGACAGCACCTTCTCATAGCAAGCTCTTTATGCATATATTTGTATGTAGCTTTATGCAAATGATCACATTTATATATATATATACACACGCACACACACATGCAAACAATCTGACCTACCTTGTGGTTGGAAAGGGGTCATTAGTTTAAAAGAGCTTAGTGGAGCCTTAGAAAGCTTTGCAATAACTGAGGCTCTGAATGAGGCCCGGTTTCACTAAAGGGTCACTGTTGGTCATTTTGAAACTAGCCCAGTTTTAAAGCTTCCGGACAAGTATAATGTTAGTAATACACCAAGAATACCTGGACCGAACCCAGGGATTGAGGCCTACTGCCTTAGATTTGCATTATTTGTGAGATCCACTCGTCCACAGCCGTGTTTCTTCAGTCTTGTTTAATGAACAGATGATGTGTCTGGATTTGCTCAGGGGTTTCGGTGGTTGTGGCCAATGTGTGTTCTAGTATGGTATTCTCTGCCCGATGCAATGAGCTCTAATCGCCTCAGACCCGGCCTGGTGGCCAGAAGAGTCCTGTTCAGACCACTACTGTGGGCTATGGCTTTGAAACCCAAGCCCAGTAAGGTGGTTGAACAAGGGACAGCAATCAGAGAGCTGCAGTGAAAGACCACAGGGGTAAGATGGTTGAATAAGTGGCTCAGATGATGAGACAATGGCCAAATGGTCTAGATAATCCGACAATAGATCTAGATAATCAGGCGTGTGGTCTGTGTAGTCAGAACAGTAGTGTAGGTGATGAGACAATGGTCTGGATATATCAAACTAATTGTCTTGATAATCAGACAGTGGACTAGGTAATCATATAATGGTCTAAGTGAAAAGACAGTGGTCTGGATAATCAGACAATAGATCTAAATAGTGTTGGTCTATGTAATCATGCAATGGTCTAGGTGATAAGACGGTGGTGTGGAGGATCAGACAATTGTCTAGATAAGTCATATAATTGTTTAGATAATTAGACAGCAGTCTAGGTAATCATTCAATGGTCTAAGTAATAAGACAGTGGCCTGAGTAATCAGACAATAGTCTAGATATATTAAGCAATAGTCTAGGTGCCTAGATAATCACACAGTGATCTAGGTAATCAGACAATGGTCTAGATAATTAAGCAATAGTCTAGGTAATCGGACAAAGGTCTTGGTGACAAGACAGTGGTCTGAATGATCAGACAGTGGCATGGATAATCAGACAATGGTCTAGATAATATGAAAATATATAAACTGAAAATAGTTTTATCAGACAATGGTCTGACAAAATGTCACAAAGATCTGGATAATCAGACGATAGATCTAGATAATTAAGTGTTGGTCTATGTAATCATGCAATGGTCTAGGTGATAAGACTGTGGTGTGGAAGATCGGACAATTGTCTAGATTAATCAAACAAGTGTCTGGATAGTCAGACAGCGGTCTAGGTAATCGTTTAATGGTCTAGGTGATGAGACAGTGATCCGGATGATCAGACAATTGTCTAGATAATCAGACATTAGGTCTGGACAATCAAGTGATGGTCTGTGTAAAACACAATGGCCAGTGACTTGATGATCAGACAATGGCCTAGGCAATGTGAGAAATGGATAAATAGACAATAGGACTAGATAATCAATTAATGATCTATGTGATCAGACAATCGCCTCGATATAAAACAACTGCCTAGATTAAATTCCTGTCACAAAGGTCTAGATAATCAGACAATAGATCTAGATGATGAAGTGATGGTCTATGTAATCAGACAATGGTCTAGGTGATTAGACACAAGTTAAGGTGATAAGACACTAGGTTAACTTAAAGCGACTGTTGCCAGCTAATGCTATTGGTGTAGCACTGCAGTTCACACACACACACACACAAACACACACACTGGGATTCGATTCCCTGTCCAGGCAAACACACTGGGCAAGCCTTGTTCAATTTAGTAAAACGTAACAAATGAATTTTGACCAGACTCCATGGGCATGACCAGCACATCTTGTGGGCACCCAAATGCCAGCAGGCTGTACTTGCAGACCACTAGGCAGATGATCCAAAAATGTTCTAGATAATTGGACAGAGAGCTTTTGGACTCAATGTCAAAGGGCAAAATCAGCGAATACTCTGAGTACTTTCTGTGGTCTTGGCTCAGGCCCGCGGGCGACACCACTTTATAGTTTCACAGTTGAGCAGCACTGCTTTATAGGCCCCGCCTCACTGCACCACGGCAACTGGGCCGTGCCAGTCTCCGTGGTTACAATAAAACCTCAACCGTTTCAATTTCCTTATATCTTATTTCAGTCATTTACTGTAATCTGTGCCCTGTGTAGTGATGCCAGTGTTACCCATGAAGGACTCCAGTAAAGAGGGGAGCAGAAATGGAAAAAGAGAGAGCAGGAGCGCGAGAGAGGGAGAGCAAGAGCGCGAGAGATGGTTTATAATTCAGCCTGAGTCACTCTGTTGTCATTTCTGTCAGAGACACGTATCTGGTAAATGTCAGCCTGTGCTCCTATGATGTTTATATTACTGACCAGAGGTACAGTTAACGCGCCCTTTCCATCGGCCTCACCTACTGGATCTCTGAAAAACTTACAGTACGCTCGTAAAAATGAAGGTGCTGCTAAGGGTTCCTTGAGCGATGCTATTGAAGAACCATGTTTCGTAAAGAGCCATTTCCGTAGAAGAGATACATGTGTCAAGTACCTAAGAAAGACAATGTTAGGGTTCTTCACACGTCAGAACCCTTTGTAGCACCTGTACTCTCATGGGTGGAACATGGCCATGGTGGGTTCCAGGTGGGCTTTGGCTCAGAGTCGGTTCCCAATTGGCCCCCATTGTTACCGCCCACCCTAATCTGGGTGTACATCCCAAATGGGACCCATGTTTAATCCCTACTGGGACCCTGGTGGGCATGTATATGTGGGGCCTACATGGAACCCATGCACATGTGTCCATGTGTCCTCAGCATTTGACCCCTCTGTGGTAGTGAACACACACACACACACACTCCAGCACCTGGGGAACAGAGAGGGTGAAGGGCCTTGCTCAAGGGCCCAACGTATCGAGCCCACAACCCTATCACCACTAGCCTGGAGCTCTAACCGCTGATCCACCACTACCTCTTAAATAATGTGACCCAGATCTGATGACATTTATTTACATACATTTACAGCATTTGTCTTTTTAGTCTGATCAAATCTCACTCTGGTTAGTTTTCCCCCTTGGTGGGATCCATTTGGGCAGGTGCGAAACCAGTCAACCTCAAAAAGAGGTGGCATCTGACATCGATCCGATCCAACTTGCTCAATGGGATTTGGGCCGAAATACCTGCTGTGTGAGCGTAGTCTTATTGGTGTAGAGTGGTGTGGTTTGGGCAGTCGAACCTTATTGTGCCATGAGGAAGGCAGCGTTGTTATCCACAACACAACATTAGCCAATCTGAGCCACTTTTATATGTGGGCTGAGATTAGATATATATCCTATTCCTGGTCATGTGACTTTATTGTAAGCATATTGTAAGATTGGAATTCATGTGTTTTTCCATTGTTCATGCACTGCACACTCTTAAACAACCCTTCTTCAGGAGTTCTTCAGTAAAGCCTACGGTTATATGGGATCATGACAACTCAAAGAACCCCCTGAATGCAATGACTCCTTTTCTTGTGAAATCTTTATTGTCTACAGGTGTTCTGTATACTGTGTCAAAATTCACGGACCAATGGACCAATAGAAATGCTCCAAAAGTCAGAGAATCTTTGTACATTGACTTCCATTAAAAGCTAAGAAGGTTATTTCCTTCTCCTTCTTCTCTTTAATGTTTGTATTAATACATAAATAAAGGGCATTATTTAAGCACAGATCCAAAAACGACCTGAAAATCTGACTCTAGCTCATTATTGTATCCTTTAGAACCACAGTCCCAGGTCCCCAGAAGAGCACGCCGAGCCGAGATCCGCTCCCCGTCGCTGATATAAGAGAGTTTATTGGAATCCGAAAGGCATACGACTTCATGTACCCCAGAACTACCTGACCCGCCACACAGGGAGACACTGCACTTTGTGTTTCTTCGACTGTGGTTAGCTGCATTTGCTGGAAGTGGGTTGTGGGTTCGGGCCTGTTTTCTGCCATTAGTGCTTTTGTGTTTGTTTGTGTTGTTCGGTATGTACGGTAAATGCCTCCTGTTGGTCAGCCACACGGCGGCCACAAGAACCCTGGAGATGGGAGACAATGGATGAGGTGTGTCTTGCTCGCTTTCTCTGTCTTAGAGAGAGCATGTGAGTTTGCGAGAGTGCGTATGGAGTAAATCTCATTTTTGTTCTTTGGTGTATTGACCATTATTTTTTTGATCATAGATTTTTATATAGACCAATTCTGTGACTATGTATTTCCACAGTTAAAAGGTTTTTGGCTCATAACATGCATTTAAGATGGCCTCTACTTGTAAATCATTTAAAATTTCACCTTTTCTGAACAAAAGACCCTCTTAATTTAAGTACCATTGGTCCGACGGTGAATCTAAAGCTAAGCTGTGACATTGAGGGTCCAAAGCGCATTCCAACTAGAGATGAAAATCATATATAAAGATGCACAAGACAGGAAAAAACTATAAATTATGAATGCTTGGATATCCCTGTGAGCACTGTTGGATCATTTGTAAAGATATGGAAGCTGCATCATGCCACCCAAAGACCCTGTCCCTCAAAACTTAACTATCAGAGCAAGAAGGGGATTAGTGAGGGAACGTTACTGTAATGCTACAGTAACGTTGTGTACGCCAATAATAACTTTGAAGGAGCTACAGAGTTCAGTAGCTGAGACTGGAATACAGGAGAAGCAGCCAGGCCTATATGGGAGGGTGGCTAAAAAGAACCCATTAATGAAGGAAAACACATCTGCTGTTTTTTTCAAAAAGATTTTGTGGTCAGACAAAACAACAAGTGGGCTTTCTGTACATGATTCAAAAAGCTATATATTAGGTTGCAGACCAAAAACTCCTTGTGACTCAATGAACAGCATCCCCACAGTGAAGCATGGGGGTGGTAGCATCATATTGTGGCTGAACAACAAATAGGTAAGTGCTCTTCAATGGCCAAGTCAAGGTCCAGATCTCCAGTATGGTTCTGTAATAGTCAGCTGGTAAAATTTCTTCCCTCCTAGATCTTCCACCATCAGCTGTGAGTGGTATTATTAAACAGTGGAAGCGTTTAGAAACCATAGAGTGCAGCTCAGCCACCAAGTGTCCGACCACATAAAGCTGCATACCCGGCTAGCAGACGCCGCCCTAGAGTGATGTGGGGGGATAGCGCCATCTACCCACTCTAGAGAGAGCAAGGCCAATAGCGCTCTCTCGAGGCCCCGGCTGTCGATGGTTAGCAGCGTGATCGGGATACGAACCAGCGCCTTTAGTCTCCTGGACCACCCGGGGCCCCCATTGTTCTGATTTTTTTAAAGGTCTTCAGCTCAGTTAGCTTCCTAATGATGGTCATGCAAACTGGATTTCTAAACATTTGAATGGTCAGTCTTTTGAATGATACTGTATATCTTATCCAAAGTTCAACAGAGTACTCCCCCTACAGGCCGCATGTTGTTAAGAATAGTGCGAACATCCCTACCCGAGACTAGCATCCCCACGATACGGCTAAAAACATCTAGTGCTGGTTCAACATGAGCAACATCGCAGCCATGATCTGTGTTTTCATCAAACATAATGGGTGGCTTTAATTTCCTCTTCCAGGCATGCATTACGATCATTTTCATATTTGCGCCAACTTTCAATCCCTCAGCGCGGACATATAATCATTGGCAGCGAGGCCAGAGGATACCTGCGTAATGTGGTTAACAGAGAAGAACCCGTTTAGCTTTGGACTCTGTTTGAGAATGAGAAAGTGCTGATGGTCAGAATCAATTTCCTTCTGGCCAAATGACTCCCTCACAGGCTTAAGGTTTCAGCTAAATGGCCAAACCTGAAAACACTGATACTAATGATATTAGCCTAAAGCCCCAGTCATATAGTTCAAGTTGTGCATAATGCTATTTGGTTTATTTATTGATGTATCAGGGGAGGCAGGGAGTGTGCATGTATACAGTGTGTGAGTGTGTGTGTGTGTGTGTGTTTGCCTACCCGATGAATGGACAAACGTGTGAGGCCTTTTAGTGATAGTGTAAGTGTAGGGTTTATTACGTATTGAGTCCAGATCTTGGAGTGGAAGAGAGAGATCACTGCCCGTCGTAACAAGCTTAACTTACTGCTGAAAACACACAGAGGGATCTTTTCAGATAACGGAGGTAATTGAACATTATGATGCATTATGAAAGCTTTCTCTGCCAAACCCACTCAGTTTCACATATGGACGAGGTAATGCTACAGATTACTGCCATTTTGCCCCTTTCCAGCTCTGTTATTCAATTCACTTCAATTGAATTCGACCGATTTCAGTCCAGTGTATTAATATATAGCGCTTCCTACAACAAACACTGCCCCAGTCCAGCCTTCCGAGAAGAACTCAGAGCATGAAGAAGAAACAGTAAAATTCATAATAACAGTATAAAAAAGATAGATCTGTAGTATTTGTCCTTTTAGCCAGGTCGCCTAGTGTGGCCGGCCTAGAAGAGGCAATTTCACTCACTGACTAGCTGATTACTGACTGATTATTACTATTACTGTAAATGAAAGCGGCACGAAGACTTACTGTGGCCACATCACTACCGCAGCATTTGCATCGCTATAATGTCGTTACCATTGCTATTGCGAAGTTGGCAACGCTACCACGCCGGCCCCTTGCCTCATCCAGCAGGTCAGATTAGACTTTGCCAAATCTAAAAAGAGGCTGCCCAGTCCTGCAACAAGATTCTTAGGACCAAAATGAGCTCATGATCTGAGACACACCACTTAATCTGCCAAACATGGTGGAGGCACTGTTATACCATGGCCTGTATGGCTGCAGTGGAACTGGGTCACTGGTGTTTACTGGTGTTGTGACTGCTGGTAGAAGCAGTAGGATGGATTCTGATGGGTATAGAGCTCTACTTCTGGCTCAGATTCAATCAAATCCTGCAAAACTGTACAGATGGCAATGATAAGGACCTAAAACATGCAGTACCACAAAAGCTACCCAAGGTCCACTGTAAAATTCAGCGTATGTCGCTAGCTCTGATGGCATGCTGGGGAAAAAGTCTGGTAAATGGGAAACAAACAAAGTGGCTCGGACTGAGAAACACTTGGTTTGCTTAGCAGCAGCAACTGTAGCAGCGGTTTGCTAGCATGTAACCTAGCTAATGCTAACCTAGCTAAAGCTAATTGCTTGTATGATTATAGGATTTGTTCATACAAGCATGGCAACAGTCCTTATATTCATAATGTGAATATGGCCGTTTGTCCAATTACTTTTTACTGTCCAAAGACTTTTGTCCAATTAGCATCTGCATCAGTGAAGACTATGGCTATGTCAGGTTCCCTCACAGTCTGCTGAAATAACCAGGTTGGGTTGAGTGTGACTCCACAGTGGGAAGGAGACTATAGATCTGTGGGTAATGTGGGAGCAGGGCAGACCACCTGACTAGGCCACACAACAGCAGGCTCTCCTGTCGCCCCACCATGTTGGAGGGAAGAGTAAAAACAGGATGGTGAGGATGCAGATATGATTTGCTTGACTTGCCTAAAGCTCTTTCACATTGATCCTGATCGAGGCTACACTTTATTTTTTATTGATAACGTGGTAGCCATGGAAAACGTGGCTCCTGAGGTGGTCAGTAAAGTTCTATATTACATGAGACTTTAGAGTTTGTTCAACCCATACTTTTGTCCCACATGCTAACATAGCTAGCAACAAATAGAGATAGCCCTGACTTCTGTGTAAATCTGTAAATGCTAACATAGCTAGCAACAGATAGAGATAGCCCTGACTTCTGTTTAAATCTGTAAATGCTAACATAGCTAGCAACAGATAGAGATAGCCCTGACTTCTGTTTAAATGCTAATATGGCTAGCAAGAAATGAAGATAGCCCCGACTTATGTGTAAATGCTAATATGGCTAGCAACAAATGAAGATAGCCCTGTCTTATGTGTACATGCTAATATGGCTAGCAAGAAATGAAGATAGCCCCGACTTATGTGTAAATGCTAATATGGCTAGCAAGAAATGAAGATAGCCCTGTCTTATGTGTAAATGCTAATATGGCTAGCAACAAATGAAGATAGCCCCGACTTATGTGTAAATGCTAATATGGCTAGCAAGAAATGAAGATAGCCCCGACTTATGTGTAAATGCTAATATGGCTAGCAAGAAATGAAGATAGCCCCGACTTATGTGTAAATGCTAATATGGCTAGCAAGAAATGAAGATAGCCCTGTCTTATGTGTAAATGCTAATATGGCTAGCAAGAAATGAAGATAGCCCTGTCTTATGTGTACATGCTAACATAGCTAGCAACAAATAGAGATAGCCCTGACTTCTGTGTAAATCTGTAAATGCTAACATAGCTAGCAACAAATAGAGATAGCCCTGACTTCTGTTTAAATGCTAATATGGCTAGCAACAAATGAAGATAGCCCTGTCTTATGTGTAAATGCTAATATGGCTAGCAACAAATAGAGATAGCCCTGACTTCTGTGTAAATCTGTAAATGCTAACATAGCTAGCAACAAATAGAGATAGCCCTGACGTCTGTTTAAATGCTAATATGGCTAGCAACAAATGAAGATAGCCCTGTCTTATGTGTAAATGCTAATATGGCTAGCAACAAATAGAGATAGCCCTGTCTTATGTGTAAATGCTAATATGGCTAGCAACAGATAGAGATAGCCCTGACTTCTGTGTAAATCTGTAAATGCTAACATAGCTAGCAACAAATAGAGATAGCCCTGACTTCTGTGTAAATCTGTAAATGCTAACATAGCTAGCAACAAATAGAGATAGCCCTGACTTCTGTGTAAATCTGTAAATGCTAACATAGCTAGCAACAAATAGAGATAGCCCTGACTTCTGTTTAAATGCTAATATGGCTAGCAACAAATGAAGATAGCCCTGTCTTATGTGTAAATGCTAATATGGCTAGCAACAAATAGAGATAGCCCTGTCTTATGTGTAAATGCTAATATGGCTAGCAAGAAATGAAGATAGCCCTGTCTTATGTGTAAATGCTAATATGGCTAGCAAGAAATGAAGATAGCCCTGTCTTATGTGTACATGCTAACATAGCTAGCAACAAATAGAGATAGCCCTGACTTCTGTGTAAATCTGTAAATGCTAACATAGCTAGCAACAAATAGAGATAGCCCTGACTTCTGTGTAAATCTGTAAATGCTAACATAGCTAGCAACAGATAGAGATAGCCCTGTCTTATGTGTAAATGCTAATATGGCTAGCAACAAATGAAGATAGCCCCGACTTATGTGTAAATGCTAATATAGCTAGCAAGAAATGGAGATAGCCCTGACTTCTGTGTAAATGCTAACATAGCTAGCAACAAATAGAGATAGCCCTGACTTCTGTTTAAATGCTAATATGGCTAGCTAGGACAGGCACATACTGACAACTGCTCTCATTCTCTGCTAGGTTTCTTAACCCTTTATGAACCCTTGCTGGCCAAGCGACCGTTTAAGACCGTTTAAGACTGTTCTTCAGTTTATTATTCAGTCTTCTTATTCTGCTTTATTTTCTTATTCATCTGTAAACACGTCTGTAAACACCAGGTTCCCTCGCCACCTTGCTGAAAGTTAGCCATTATTTAAGCACGGTTTGCAGCCTGGCTGATCACTGCACCGGTTTCTTCCCCCTAGAACGGGCAGCTGGGTCACTGTAATCGCCCCTGACAGCTCTTCAGGCGCGAAGAGGGTGTAGAGTATCCACAGGGGCCGGAACATGCCTGGCTTTTCCCGCTCACGCCCTCATCCACTCGCACGCGCCAGCCGCAAGCCGAAGCAACGGCGTGTGCTAAAGTGACATTAATGGGGCATTGATGACACAACAAGGTGAGCGCGGGGACCACTTTCCCGCTTCTTCATCCTCGGGCCCGTCGCCTCGGGTTTCACTGTTGCCCTCTATCCGCACCCCAGCCACAGCCCGGCCCCGGGATCAGGATGTCCTCGCGCGGAAATGATCACGTGATTTACTGTTGCTCCCACTCGCTCCAGGTGCTACAGGTGGCCGGGATAAAATGACCCCCCGCGCCTGCGTCTCTGGGAACCGTCCGAAATCGGCAAAATTAGAGCCTGGAAGCTGGATCCTCGTTACAGGGAGCATGCAAATTGTTCCAATCAGCGAGATGCTGGGACAGAAACCGGAACGTGTGATTTGATGGGATTGTGTTAAAGAGGTAGTGTGGTTTTAATGAGCCATTACCAAGCCAGTCAGACATGATTATGTCTTAATATAATAATAATAATACATTCCATACATAACAATACAGTGGGAAAAATCAGAAATACCAATTTTCGTGACCCTTAAGACTTTAAGATTGATTTATGATTGGCTGAACTCTACTGCACCTTTCTGAAGTCATTGGACAATTCAAGACACTTGGACTAGATAGCTAACATACACCCACACTGGCTGGCACTGGGCTGAGTAACAAGGGTTTGGGTTTATGTACCAAAATCATAATATTTTTAACATAACTTTCCTTGTATATATATATATATATATATATAAATAAAAAAAAAAAAAAATTATATATATATATATATATATATATATATATATATATATATATATATAAAATATAAATATAAATATATATTTAGATACACCTTTCTTATTTATATTAAAAAAATTATATATATATTATATAGTTTTTAAATATAAATAAATAAATAAAATAAACAAATAAATAAAAGCTCTATTCTGATTGGCTGAACTGTTTGGCACTTACACTTACATACACAAACTACCATAAATAAACTGCTGAATATACTCCATGGTTGTGATACCTGTAGCTGCTCTCGAATTTAAGGACATTTAAGGACATTAAGGTCTTCTCCGGTAAAGTCACCGTTTTGGACGATATGTCCAGCGACGATACGTAAATTTGACATCACAAAAACAGTGAATTCTCACTGCATTACTACACGTATCTATAATTAAAGGACCCTTATTGTTCCTTTTCTTCCTATGTAACTCTATCAATCTCATTTTTCCTACGTATGGCAAGATAACGGGTTTTACGTAGCAATAACAGTCTAATTGCATTTTTTTTTATCAATTGTCCGACCTCTCTGTATCCTTCCAACAGAAAACAGAGCTCCGTTCTGATTGGCTGCCCCGTATGAAGCAGTCTGGGCTGCTTAGACATTCCTTAGACATTCCTGTAGCATAAATGGACAGGGTTAAACCACGTAAGTTGCATATATGTGAATGCGTTGGCTTTTGTGACATCACAACAGCAATGAATGCAGTGATATGATTAATAAATAAATAATTAATTAAATAAATTAATTAATTAATAAAATGAAAAAAAGCTGCTTTTCCATGATACGGGCCCTTTAAGCACTCTCCACCTCTTTTCTATCCGGAAACCCTCCAAACAGCTCCTCAGTGTCTCAGGCCCTAACCCAGCTGGCTGTTTCCACGTGCCCACACATCTTACCACCCTGCATTTGTCTTAATTCTGAGGGGTTTGTTCAATTCATCAACCTCAAGCCACACTGCATCACCCGATACACTCTTAAGATCAGAACATCAAAAGGCCACTGCGGCCACCGTAATGAAACCAAATACCAATATGTGGGGGGAGGTTCTCTTCCTCTCCTCCCAGCCTTTTGTCATACTTTTGGTCAACCATTGTCTTACATCATCGCCGTCCTAGACCCAACTCGGGCCAGACGTACAGTAAGTGGTTCGTCTGGGATGTGGGCGGCACGATGGTTGGGGTGGCTGAAGTTGCGTTAGCTGAGACAGTCTTGGTAGACCAGAGTGTGGGTATATTTAACTCGACACAGCAAATGCCTCAGTCAGAGCGGAGAATGTAAGGGTGGTGGTTGTTGACTGAGGAGGGCACACACACATCAGTTGTCGTAGCGGGACGTCCTTTAGCTAACATTCTAATTGTAAAGTAGTTTATTCTGCAGTTAACAAATGGGGCCAGGTTATCGGGTTATTAGCATGCAGCTGATGATGCAGTGACCTAGGCCTCCAGCAGAGAAGGTCTAATGATTTCTGGGAACTATGCTAGCATTCACCCTGTAGACAGTGTCAATGCTAGCACAGTGTAGGCTAGCATGTTCTTCCTCCACGTCACATGACGCCAGGCACTGTAGCTTTAGGAAGTCATTGGACAATTCGAGACACTTGGAAGGAAGCACTAACTGCCAATAGTGTGACATCAGCTAACAGACGCTCACACTGGTTAGCACTGGGCTGAGTAAGGAGGGATGAGGAAACCCACCAAGTCACAGCTTGGCTGGTCATGATTTCTGGGCCCAACATAACTGTGGCATCATCGGGTATTACATTTAGGGCATTTAGCAGATGCTCCTCTCCAGAGCGACCCACAAAAGTGCTTCACTGCTTCCTCAGAAAATACCCTTAGCTAGTTTGTATTGGCTAAAATCTAAAAGATACCTCCAGGCTTAGATGCTACTGAACACAAGTCAATATGGAGACCACAATACTCGGCGTTACACTTCGGAAGAGGAGGGTCTTCAGTCTGGGTTTGAAGACAGCGAGCGTTGAACTCTGCTGTTCGGACACCCAGGGGAAGTTCGTTCCAACACTTCGATGCAGGAAAGAAAAAAGCCTGGACGGGTCAAGTCGAGCCATTCTCGAAGCTTCGAGGGCTCTTGGTACAGATCGGCGGTTGGAGGGGCACGCTCAAATAGGGCCCAATGCCTTGAACATTACATGAACCATTTCCTGATTTGCACTGGGACCAGGCCTAATGTCCAACTGCACCGCCAATAGCTACGTTTTAGCATTAGCTTTCTTGAACTGAAGGTCACACTGCTATTCTGCTTGGTGGCTAACACATATATAAGCCACATTTGCCTCTCATCTGAAGCAGATGGACAATCTGCTAACCCGATATCAACAGGCAGCTGTATGAGCTTGGAGGCTAACAGATGCCGGTGTTGGCTAGCATTGCACCGTGTAATCTGGAGAAGGAGGGCAATACCTCCCATCCTGAGACCGAGTAGCCTCTCTTGGACCCCTTAGCCACATGTTATAACTGAGTGAATGTTGTACTGAGGCCCTGTGACATATTTGAGACAGTAAATGAGGCAAACGTGTATTCTGACTGTTCCCCAAGTCATTCTCTAACCCTCATAGTCAGAGCTTCTTCCTTGTTACAATCGCCCCGCCAGCTTGTACTGCAGAGGTCTCTGTAGTTTCTGAGTAATACACCTTAGCGTGCAATAAGCCTGACTGCGTTAATGGATTAACTGACCACGTGTTTATGCCGTTTTACCCCCATTTTATTTCAGTGACCGCTCTGCTACAGTAGATTTGCACTGAAGCAGTCCAAGTGGTTTCAGCAGCACTGTATTAACGTGCGGCAGTTCAGCTGGTTTGCTTAAATACACACACATTTAAAGCGTAGCCATATACCCTTTTCTCCTGGATTCTAAGCGATAGTGCCATATCACTTTGCTGCTCTGCAACGCAGCTCAGACTGAGAGCGTGCTCAAATGAATATTCAAATAGCCAAAAGGAACATGAAATTGATCCCAGCCATATGAGTTTAAAAACATATGCAAAATGAGAAGCACCGCGCAGCAGACGACCCACTTTTCCATTGAAATATTGAATCCCGCATCCATTTCACCTTTGGTCTCTGACTGCCCTTAAGTAAACATGTCTTTGTTTTTCAGCCCATAGAGACGCACCACGGCCTACTGACTCAAACTGATACCACCCTACACAAATATACAGTAGTTCATACACTATCTGGACAAAAGTATTGGGACACCTGCTCATCCATTGTTTCTTTTGATATCAAGGGTATTAAAAAGAGTTTCTACTTGTCTCTACTGTCCAGGGAACAAGGCACTGCTGTGTGGATTTGATTGCAATTTAACTGTTTTAGCCACTCTGAATGGTTTCTGATCCTCTTAAACGTTTTTAACCATTCACGGTGCAGTGGAGAAACCTTGGCCCACTCGTCTTGGTAGAATTCAGAAACACTGAAAAGCTTCTGGTACAGCTTCTCCTCTTAATAGGGTTCCAGTCAGGACTTTTGGGGCTTTTGAGACTGGGCTAGTGTAGCAGGATGGATATTGTCTCACTAGTATTTATTTCTTATTTCACAATATGGATGTACATTACTATGCAGTTCAGTGATACCCTTTAATTCACCAAGCTAGAACTGATTTCTGAAGGACTTTTTTTTTTTGAAAGAGCGTCTGTGTGAGCTGCATAAACAGAGTTTTGGAAGTCATCAGGGGGCTTTTTTAAACCAATGCGAATTAAGCCGTGATGCTCCTTTTAGTTAGGAGTGGATTTGGCCTTGAAACTCTCCCATTGGTTAGATTTTGCTCAGGCTCTTTCTAATGGCAGCGTCAGGCCTGTGGTTCCGCAGTCGTTGCTATGCTTTTGGAGGACGTTTGTTAAACTGGCAATGTCTGGAAAGATACGCCGCTAGGTTTTTAACGTTTGATGGGATCGGAGACCAAGAGCCTGAGAGTAAGCAGAGGAAGAGATCGCTGCATTTTTAGCTAGTATTGGTGAATGAAGTGAATTCGGAGTGATTACACTAATGCAGATGACATTTCTTACCCACAGAGACTCAATCTACTGTGTGGAGCTATTAGTGCTACATCCTGGCAAAGGTCGAAACTTCTTTTCCTCCCTCTCTCTCTCTCTCTCTCTCTCTCTCGCTCTCTCTCACTCACATCTATTCACATTGATCTCACCCAGATTCATTTCAGATCCCTGTTACAATATATCTCATTGATTCTCCCATCTCCTTTAATTTGGCATTTGAACATAACACGCCAGCGGTGGTGGCTCTGGATAAACATCCTCAGGAGAGAGAGAGAGAGAGAGAGAGAGAGAGAGAGAGCGAGAGAGAGAGAGTAAGTAAGTAAAGAAGGACAGTGAATGGCCGGAAGAGAAGATTCTCTTCCGGAGAACTCATTTGAATGGTGTGCATTTGATTCTGATTATTTGCTAAACTATCATTTATGGGCAAACCAGGACCGTGTGACGGTTCAAGACCAAGATCAGGACACGTCAAGACCAGACTAGACTGTAATAGTTATGTTCAAGCCAAGACAGAGATCAAGGCATGTTAAGTCCAAGCCAAGACCAAGACTTTGTAGGAGTCAAGACTAAGACATATAAAGTCTGATTCAAGACCAAGACTTTGTAGGAGTTGAGTCTGAGTCAAGACTAGGACAAGTCTGAATCAAGACCAAGACTTTGTAGTAGTCAAGTCTGATTCAAGACCAAGACATTTTGTAGAAGACAAATCAAGAATGCAACCAGATTGGACTGACAGGATTGATTAACAGGCTGCTAATGTCAGCAGTGGGCCACAACAGGGCAACCGAAAGCTGTTTTCACTTCAAGCACAGCTAGAAAGCCAGAGCCCTCACAAGCCCTCAGAGTCTGGCTTCAGAAGCCAATCAGACAAGGCAAGAGAAAAATAAACGCTAGTCATGGATGAATGCAGTACAAACGGGCGTTTTATCACCCTGTCAGAGGAGAACAGAGACACAGTCAGAACATCTGTGTCGATAGGAAACAACATTTTTTGAGTAAGGTCATTAATTCACAAAGACAGACAGGTTTGGAGGCCAAATTCAAAAGCACACACGCAAAATCAGGAGTACTGAATTCACAAGTAGAGCACAGGCTGAGCACAGAGCAGCTCACCACCCAGAGAACAGCTGGTCAGCAGCGGTGGTGTGGCCAGAACTGTTATCCTGCAGTGCACCAGTAAGGTAGTAATAATAAAGTGGCCAGTAAGTGGAAACATAAGGTAGGTGTTTCTAATAAAGTGGCCAGAGAGTGGAAGCACAAGGTAGGTGTTCCTAATAAAGTGGCCAGAGAGTGGAAGCACAAGGTAGGTGTTTCTAATAAAGTGGCCAGTTAACAGAAGGACAAGTTAGGTGTTTTTAATAAAGTGGCCACTCAGTCAGTGGAAGCACAAGGTAGATGTTTCTAATAAAGTGGCCAATGAGAGGACATAGAAAGTAGGTGTTTCTAATAAAGAGGCCAGTGAGTCAAAGTCCAAGGTCCAAGATCTTCCAGTCTTCACATATTAAGCTTCATATTTCAAACATGCCTTGGCTTTTTGACTGGGGTAAATTTTTAATCATGCTAATTAAATCTTCTGCCAAAATATTTAGTTAACTTTAATCACATGTTGATGACCAGTGTGTGGAACCAGTGTCATCTGTAAACTGGACACTCCAGGCCTTCTGGAAGTCCTACATGAATCACTGGCTCAGGCAGCTCACCAGTCACCAGTCAGGCAGCTATTAGAAAAGGAAAACAGTGGAGGCGTAATAACTACTAATGAAAGCACAAACCTATTGGCACCAAGCCTAATGCTAGGCGTGGGCCATAGGGGTGTAAAGCCCCCCAGAAATGAGCCTTGGAGCAGTGGACTTTAAAATAATGGATGGTTCTCCATGCAATAATTTTAGAATGAGATGACTTGTTGGGACGAGGTGGGGTGGTGATTATCCAATATTCTGGAGGGCCTAGAGGGAAGCACCGTATACCCGGCTCTGATGCACCGGCTAACAGACGTCAGTAATGCCAGCGCCGCGCTAGTGTGATGTGGGGGATAGCGCCATGTACCCACCCTAGAGAGAGCAAGGCCAATTGCGCTCTCTCAAGCCCCCGGATGCCCATGGCTAGCAGTGTGATCAGGATACGAACCGGCAATCCTCTGATCACAGTGACAGTAGACCACCCAGGGCTGTAACATCAGCTTTTAGCCTCAACTCAGCTTAGGTCTTCTATTCTGCGCTTAGCATTAGCTTTTAGCATTAAATCTGCCCTTAGATGTTGCACTACAGAGCCAACTGTTAGCATCACAGCTAACCCGGTCCAACCCTGCTAAGCTAACCCCGGCTGAGCCTGACTGCTGTTCCTGTCAGCATCGTGGCTCCAATCCTGCCGAGCCTGGATGTTAGCATCAAAGCTATGCTGTCTTGTCTCTTTAGGGAGGGCCTACGTTTCCATTAGCATGCATGGGTGGCCGGACAGGCCACAGAGAACAACCCATGCAGGGGTTGTGTGGCTTCCTTCTCTGCTCAGGGCGCCTTTACTTCATTGCATATGAACATAGAAATGAGTTTGCTGTGATATTAATGTATATGAATATGTATAATAGTCACAGTTTGCCTCTAACGTTACATGATTCCACACTTTTGACCGGTATTGCAACAAACTGCTGAGGACATCCCAAGACTGTTACTGGCAGCAGTGAAAGAATGTACTGTTGACACAGCAGATCTAAAAATGGAAAAGGCATGAACGTGCACCTTCAACGCAAGCCCTGAAGGGACCTTCAGTGTTTTGATACACACACGCCCAGACCCCCACCCTTCCACCCCCCCAAAAAAACACACACACATTTGTGGGCAGTGTCTGAACATTGGTTTTGGGGGCGCCGCCGTGGTTAGATGGAGCTGTAGGGAGAATAGTGGTCCTCTCAGTTCTTCTCTATGGGTGGCCCGCACTGTCTGGATGAGCACCCAAACACACACTCTCAAAGTAACACACACACACACATATATATATATATAAGTACAGACACACTTTTCTAAGCAAAATAAAAAATATTTTGCCATCCGTTCTCTGTCTGTCCCTCACTTTAGTGTGGTTATTTGTATCCTGGAGGTCAGCGGCCGCTAACTGGACAGGGTCAGAGCTTTCTTCGCTCATTTAATTTGACTTCCCGGCCTCTACACAACACAACGGCGCCTGCCTTCTATCTGGTTGTGTTCTCCGCTTCAGTTGTGGTCAGGAATGGTGAAAAAAGCAAACATCTCAGGCTGAAATGAAGATTCCTGCTGCTTGACCGCCAAATATGCTTTGTCGCTGCGCAGGTACGGAAAAAAAGAAGTGACATTTGGGACTATTTCTGTTTGGGAAAACATTTCCAGGCCGCCTGCACAGATTCCCTTTTTAAAGTGTTTCCCGACGTCGGGATCTGAGAGCATTA